>NC_134467.1:25352500-25522500 GCF_047948215.1 Lycorma delicatula
TTAATTAACGTCCTGAAAATTTCAGTACGACCTCATTTCACTGGATTAGCTGAAATCCAAGCAAAAGTTTTCACTAGCTGTAATTCGCGAACGAAGTATTTTAGGATATATGCTTATATATATTTTTTTACATTATTTTCAGGAATATAATACGTTATGGAAGTCTCGTGAAAAGTTATCGATACACTCTGTGTACATTAAACAGGCCTGTGAATTTATTTATTTCTTTTGGAATGTCCGAGAAAACCGTTTCATAAGATTTGAATGAAAATTACATAAAAATTAATCTTTTAATAAAACCATTTACTTAATATATAACTGAAAAATATAAGTCTAAATCGTTTTTTAAAATACTAGTTTTATCGAAATTTGAAATTTCGATCAAATTAACAAAAATATGCGTTGTAATCAGCTGATCTGTGCAAACATGGCGACGCCAAGCGGATTTGACTGGAACCAATTGGACCCGAGCAATTCAAACAGTCTACATATTTCTACATGATTTTATATTTAGTATATACGATGATTTTTATATTTTGTATATACAGAGTATTTCTAAAATGGTGGGCTGGTTATACTTTTTCGGATTCTACTTCTAAAATTAAACAAAAAGTATCCTTAGGAAAAATGATGATTTCTCCTTCGTTCTCCTCCTGACAGCCATTTTGCTATTTTTATATAAAAATTTATATCTCAAGTTCATATAGAGGAATCAAATTAATATTTGATAAGCGTCTTGGTAATAAAGTTTTAAAATTAGCAAAAAAATCAGGAATTATATACTTTTACAAATTACAAAATGGCAGTCATGTTTATTTTTCAATCTGTTATATCTGCATAAATATTAGTTTTATCGAAATTTATGCTATTTGCTAAAATATTAAGCCTTTTATTTTGAACAAAATGATACTGTATTTTTTAAAATCGGTTGACAAATAGCCGATTTATGTCAGAAAATTGATGTAATTTTGTGTCAGTTTTCATGTCCTCCACTTTACGTTCAATACGATGTAATATTAATTAATCTTATTTACTGTTAATTCTAGTATTGTAAATTAATATCAAATTAAGTAATAATTTTTTCACAATAATTAACCCTAATAATTATGACTCAATTATCTCCCATAATTCAACTATTTATTAACCGATTTTAAAAAATAAAATGTCATTTTGTTCACAATAAAAGGTTTAATATTTTAGTAAATAACATAAATTTTTATAAAACTAATATTTTTGAAAATATAACGGATTCAAAAATAAACATGGCCGCCATTTTGTAATTTACGAAGGTAATTAATAATACGTTATGGAAGTCTCGTGAAAAGTTATCGATACACTCTGTGTACATAAAACAGACCTGTGAATTTATTTATTTCTTTTGGAATGTCCGAGAAAACCGTTTCATAAGATTTGAATGAAAATTACATAAAAATTAATCTTTTAATAAAACCATTTACTTAATATATAACTGAAAAATTTAAGTCTAAATCCTTTTTTAACACTACACGCCTCTTTCACGCAGCGAATTTCTTTAACTATTTATCTAGAATAACTATATCAAAGGAAAAATTTGATGATTATGTAAAAAATGGAATATACGGGTTTTTAGGTAATCTTTATTAGGTCAAGTTAGTTCACCTAGATCAAAAAAATATACATATGTATTTATGTGTGTCGCACTGCTTTTGGTTTTATATTTCAGGATTGATTCAACCGATTTCCTTCATATCTGTTTCAAATATTTCTATACATGATACATTGATAATCTTTTTTTTTCGAAATTAATTAAATGGGTAAGAGATATCGCGAAAAAAAGTAATTTCTATTATTTTCAAAGCCATTTTAAAAAAATATTTATTAAAGCAAATTTGTTACCTACCATGAAAATATGAAATATATATATTGTCGCGTGTTCTTGGCTCGACCAGGATTTTGAGAAAGTAACAAGCCTAAAATATCATATAAGTAAAATTTATTGCTCTAGAGCATTGATTCTCAACTTTTTTCGCCCACCGCCCACATTGAGAATCAAACATTTTCTAGCACCCCGAAATATTTAAACTTACCATCTGTTAAAAATAATAATTGCAATTGCTGTTTTTAAGATGTATTCAATAATCTTAACTAGAATTCTATACAGAAGAATTGAGAGGAGAGTGGAAGAAATGTTAGGAGAAGACCAATTTGGTTTCAGGAAAAGTATAGGGACAAGGGAAGCAATTTTAGGCCTCAGATTAATAGTAGAAGGAAGATTAAAGAAAAACAAACCAACATTCTTGGCATTTATAGACCTAGAAAAGGCATTGATAACGTAGACTGGAATAAAATGTTCAGCATTTTAAAAAAATTAGGGTTCTAATACAGAGATAGAAGAACAATTGCTAACATATACAGGGACCAAACAGCAACAGTAACAATTGAAGAACATAAGAAAGAAGCCGTAATAAGAAAGGGAATCCGACAAGGATGTTCCCTGTCTCTGTTACTTTTTAATCTTTACATGGAACTGGCAGTTAATGAGGTTAAAGAACAGTTTAGATTCGGAGTAACAGTACAAGGTGAAAAGATAAAGATGCTACGATTTGCTGATGATATAGTAATTCTAGCCGAGAGTGAAAAAGATTTAGAAGAAACAATGAACGGCATAGATGAAGTCCTACGCAAGAACTATCGCATGAAAATAAACAAGAACAAAACAAAAGTAATGAAATGTAGTAGAAATAACAAAGATGGGCCACTGAATGTGAAAATAGGAGGAGAAAAGATTATGGAGGTAGAAGAATTTTGTTATTTGGGAACTAGAATTACTAAAGATGGACGAAGTAGGAGCGATATAAAATGCCGAATAGTACAGGCGAAACGTGCCTTCAATCAGAAATTTGTTTACATCAAAAATTAATTTAAATGTCAGGAAAAGATTTTTGAAAGTATATGTTTGGAGTGTCGCTTTATATGGAAGTGAAACTTGGACAATCGGAGTATCTGAGAAGAAAAGATTAGAAGCTTTTGAAATGCGGTACTATAGGAGAATGTTAAAAATCGGATGGGTGGATAAAGTGACAAATGAAGAGGTATTGCGGCAAATAGATGAAGAAAGAAGCATTTGGAAAAATATAGTTAAAAGAAGAGACAGACTTATAGGCCACATACTAAGGCATCCTGGAATAGTCGCTTTAATGTTGGAAGGACAGGTAGAAGGAAAAAATTGTGTAGGCAACGTTAGGAATATGTAAAACAAATTGTTAGGGATGTAGGATGTAGAGGGTATACTGAAATGAAACGACTAGCACTAGGTAGGGAATCTTGGAGAGCTGCATCAAACCAGTCAAATGATTGAAGACAAAAAAAAAGATGTATTCTTAAAAACAGCTATTGAAATTATCGTTTTTAAACGTGACAATTCTATTTCTAAGTTGAGACTTACTATTTAAATGAGATTAATTTCTCAGTGATTTTTTTTTTAATTTGATTATTTTTAACATCTGAAAGTTACTGTCATAAAGTAGAATATTCAATTTTTTTTATTTATTTGTCTTTCTAAACTTCTTGGCTGCAAAGTTAAAGTAGTTTGAATACAATATAGGTGTCTTTTTAATTTTTTATACTAGTGTAATAGGAATTTAATTTTACTTTGAAATATAAAAAAAAATATGATTTTTGCCTTTTTTGTTAATTATTCATTGCCTTTCTAGACCGCCTGAACGCCCTCAATTTCCTGTGGGTCTTCTACCGCCCCCCTTGAAGGTCTCCAGCGCTCAGAAGGATGCGTTATTGCCAACTTTTGAGAACAAATGTTCTAGAGACATATAAAAAAATTCTGGCAATACAGTTGTAGAACATTACTGTCCCGCGGATTTTTTCTGATGCACGGGTTACACACATAACTTAATTTAAAATATTTATCGTTTTATTTAAATATAATATTTTTCTAAAACAGTTGTATATCAGTGCTTCCCAAGCGCTCCTTGTGGAGATAAAGGGTACTATTAATGCAGTATATCCACTTAGCCATTAGTTTAGAACAATTTTTTGGAACGGGGGATGCGATTTTGAAAATCTTTTTTTGCAAATAATATTATTTTTTTATTTTTTAAAAATGTCTAAGAAAAGTAAGACCTTAATTTATTGGCAAAGTTGAAAAAATTTAATGGCATCAATGCCCCATGCACATAAATAATCTGACCCAGTTTAGTCAAAATAAATCGGTCCAGTAGTTCTGGAGATATAAGGTGGGAGACACCTAACACATAAGTGCACGCGCGCGCACGTACATGCAAAATCCGGAAAATTTCTATCTGGTTTTTTTGGGGGTTCCAAAATCTGGAAAATTTCCATCTGTTTTTTTTTGGGGGGGTTCCTTAGGTGTCAAAAAGATCCGGTGAAAACCGCATATACCTAAATCGGACCGATTATGATACTTTCCCTTCTACAGCTATAGCTCTGCTATAACGCTAGACGGGAAAGTAAAAAATAAATAACAA
Organism: Lycorma delicatula; assembly: GCF_047948215.1. Lineage (NCBI taxonomy): Eukaryota > Metazoa > Arthropoda > Insecta > Hemiptera > Fulgoridae > Lycorma > Lycorma delicatula. The sequence continues at coordinate 25,356,982 of NC_134467.1, forward strand.
AAATAATAGTTAAAATAATAATAATAATAATTATAATGACAATATGTGACATACAAAATAATAATTGAAAAAAGGACAAGATTTGTTTAAAGACAGTTAAATTATAAAAACCAAAATACAGTCTAATTTTCTAAACACTTTAAAATGACTGCTAGAACCTAATATTGCATTAACAAGATAACATTAGAAAAGTCTAAAGTTCATTTAATTCAATTATCTGCAAAATATTATTACTTTTACCATCTACAGTAGAACTATCCTACACATTATGAATGAATATTATACGGTCACTTTCATTACCAATAACTCATCGAACAACTTCCTGAATTCACCCACTGTCCACAACGGAATGTTCGTGACGTACTCTTCAATCGTTGTTACCACACGGTTACTGATATCGACAGCAACGCAACCGCGTTGAACTCGAGTTTGCGAAACTATTCTTTTATTGCTTTTTATCACGATTTCACCAAATACGGTCTCGCAAAACTACTAACTTCCTCTGTTGGTCCGTGGAAGTATTTATATCTCTTTTATCCTGTTTAGCCTCAGGGAAAAACTCTTCAGGTATTACTTCAGAGCATAAATGAGGATGAAATGTATGAGTGTAAATGAAGTGTATTATTATACAATCCCAGTTCGACCATTCCTGAGATGTGTGGTTAATTGAAACCCAACCACCAAAGAACATCGGTATCCAATATCTAGTATTCAAATAAAAGTAGCTGCCTTTAATAGGACTTGAACGCTAGAACTCTCGACTTCCGAATCAACTGATTTGGAAAGACACGTTCATTACTAGACCAATTCGGTGGGTTAGCATTTATATCTCCTGACCTGCAGAACCAGTACCTGCCTCATCCCTGTAATTGTTGAAGCGTAATAATAATAATTTTCAATGTCCACCCCGTTTACGTTTTTCTGTAAATTCTTATTACGGACCGGTAACCCTTTTGATAGAACAACAACTTTTAAAGGTACCATTGTCTATATTAAAAAGAACAGATTGTTAAACGAACCTATTAGTCTGAGAAAAGGATTCCTTTTATTTCCCCTTCTGGATTCTTCTTTTCATTATTATTTTCTATTTCTTTCTTCTTAATTGGAAGAAATCCTTTACTCTGGTCTGTTGTACTGGTCTTATTACAATATAAATAATCAACAAAGTCTTTTTAAAAAAAACCTACCCAGTTCTCTTAAAATTAAAATGTATGTTTTTTTAAAGTCATGAAATATATTTTTCAGTTTTTTTATATACATAATATTATTTTATATATAAATATATATACATATGTTTTTATTTATTTAAAAAAAAAAATATTATTTGTATGTGCAATATATAAAATATAATCACCAAATATAGATATAATAATTAAAATAACAATTGATATTAAACAACGAATGTGTTGTTTTTTGTAAATAATTTTGTTTGATTAAATTTAAAATTGGCGTACTTCAATATAAAATAAATATTTGTAATTTTGAATTTATATTTGCTTGTGGTTTTTGTATTTATTAAAATACATTAAAAAATAAGAGAGAACAAATTATTAAAAAAAGAGGAGGGGAGAAAAGGTAAATTAATGAATTTTATACCACATTGTTTACAGTTCTGTTTTTATTTTTATTTTAGTAAATCTGTTATTGTAATTACTTATTAAACAAATAAATTTAGATAAGTTGTAAATATGTTTTATATAAATAAATACTCAATTTAATACTACATAAATTATTTCTTTTTAAAAAACTTAATTTAAAATTTTATTATTTTTATTTGAAATGTTTAATGATAACTGAATATTATATCACAGATCTAACAAAACTGGTGTGTGTGTGTGTGTGTGTGTGTGTGTGTGTGTGTGTGTGTGTGAATTATATATATATATGTTATTAATTAATCTCTTGGGTTAACCAGTCAACTATACAAACTTATAAATTAAATTCACTACGTTTCATTTAGAATTCTCTAAGCTTTCTGAGGTAACTCACCGGGCTCGCCTAGTGGTGAATACTTCTTACCAAATAAGCTGATTTGAAGTCGAGAGTTCCAGCGTTCAAGTCCTTGTAAAGCTAGTTATTTGTACACGGATTTGAATACTAGATCGTGGATACCGGTGTTCTTTGGTGGTTGGGTTTCAATTAACCATACATCTCAGGAATGGTCGAACTGAGACTGTACCAGATTATATTTAATTTACACTGATACATATCATCCTCTGAAGTAATACGTGAACGGTAATTCCTGTATGCTAAACAGGAAAAAATAGAGGAATACCAGAAAGTCATGTGGTGTCCACATCAGATTTAAATTAAAAGTATTCTATTTTTAAAAGGTCTAAATTTATTGTACCAAAAATAGTTAAAAAAATAATAATAATAATAATTGAAGCGTTTTTGGACGTATATGTTTATATGAATTTTTTTATTTCAAGATCTAGAATTAGTTCCCAAATGATCTTTTCTAGAATCTTCTGTACATTAAATCCTGGAAATAAATCAGTACATACGTATTGTGACATAAAAATGTACAGTTTAAATTAAAATTTGCTTCATAACTTAAAATTAATCGCGGTAAAAACCTATTTATTTTTATACCAGCTAACAGCATATTAAAAAATCTCTATTTTTTTTATTACTTAATCAAAGGACTTTTACCAGTTATAATTGCTTTACCTAAAAGTATCATCTTAACTTACTCTAAATAATCATATAAGTAATTACTTGAAAATTGTTATGAGTAGACGTATTCGGGGTTCGCTGAAAAGCCCCTTGAATTCGTTGTGTATATTCTTCTGAACTGAATCGTCGTTCTGGACTCTTTTTCTTACATAAACAGCCCGATTCTTGTAATTTTTTATACAAGTGACGAATTTTCTTAATGAAAAATGGATTGATTTATCGAAACGTACGCTGAAGTGTTTTTCCGAACTATGAAACACAAACTCTTTTTGTTGTATAGACGCCATTAGATTAAGATTAGCATAGGTTTGATTATTATAATAGCAATCTGGTACCAATTAGGGAACGCTCTTTCAAATATGGAAAATTTTATTCATTAATCTTTCGTGATTACACAGATTATTGTTTGAAATCATAGTTCATGCAATGGGCAAAAAAAGTTCAAATTTTGATGAAAATTAGTAGAGTTTAGGGAAGTACATGGGGTTACAAATTAGAATAAGTATAACTAGTTTATATGAGACTGGACAAAATTTTCACTAACTGGACAAACTGGTTTCGATCCGTCCATAATTCGCGAAATAGAGAAATTTTTTTTCACTCCTCCGATTTGAAGTTACGAATTCAACTTTATTCGCACACGATTGCTGCAAACCGCTTCTTGTCACAAGTTTTACATTAATTTTTCCTCTTAAACTTTTCACCATTTGAAAGTACAAGCTTGAAGAATAGATTGCACTTGCAATGGAGACAAAAATCTTATTAAGAGCCAAAATAAGTCACCTGAAGAGTCTTTTATAAATAAATTATAATACAGAGTATCCAATATAACACGCAACCCAACCTTATATTGGTAGGTATTGAAATAATAAAAAGGCATGTGTAAATGTAAATGTAATTTTTATTATTACCATCCATTACCTTACATTTAGAGTAAATGATGGAAGTGGCTGCCATCTTCTTGAATACAAGCTTTAAGTCTTTTTACCGCGTTTCTTGCAACTTCTTTCAAAGTTTGTGGCTGGATATTTAATACAGCTTGTTAAACATTGACTTTCAATCGTTCAAGTGTTCGTGATTTGTTGCTGTAGGCTTTTTCTTTGAGATAACCCCGTAGAAAAAAATCCGCCGCAGTCAAATCTGGAGATCTTGGTGGCCACAAGCCTCGACCGATAACACGATTACCAAATAATTCCTCGACGAAATCAGAAGTTGAACCTTTTTTTTTTTTTTTTTTTTTTTTTTTTTCTCTCAGCTCCCTGGGCCGGACCGACTTGTTGGTATTACGCCGCCCAGGGGAGTGTCTTTAAACTCAAATAGGCCTCCCCACCTACCGGCTATATACCGGCAAGGCAGGTCGGCCTACCGGTTAGCTCTTTTTGAGAGTTCTTTATCAATATTGGCCCCTTGGGGACCCAAAAGGGCAATACTAATACACCACGCCAGACCCAGTTCGCCGCGACGCGGTACCGGGTCCCTTCAGTATTCAGTGTGCTCTTGCCTGACTGTTACCCGTGGAGTCCTTGGTGGCTCATCAGTGCCAACACGCCGCAGCATGCTGGACCTCACCAGCAAGGCTGTCCACCCAGTCCTATTCTAGCCAACACCTTGTCTTCTCTCATCGGAGTATTTCTGTAGAACAACTTGTCTAACAAAACTAGCAAAATTATTCCAGTTTGACTCGCTTCTTAGCATGTAGTCTATTGTTGTCTCTGGAGTTATACCTGTGAGTGCCTTACTATGTCTAAGTGTGTCCCACCTATTGCACTCAAAAAAGGTGTGCTCAGCATCATCTATCTCGTTGCAGTAGTTGCAAATTGGTTCTTCTCTCTTGCCTATTTTGTGCAGGTAGTTATTGAAGGAACCATGTCCTGTAAAAAACTGCGATAGGTGATGATCAACCTCACCAAATCTTCTCGACAACCGTGGCTTGATGTTGGGGATGAGGGTTCTCGTCCATCGACCCACAGCTTCCTGCGACCATCTTTCCTGCCAGATATTATAAACGGCATCCCTGACCTCTTGTTCTGGCTTGCCTTGTGCCCTCTCCACCCTCTTTTTTGCGATTAGGTCAATAGGAGGTGTACCCGATAACACGCACAGGGCGGCATAGGACACTGTCCTGTATGCGGACACAACACCTAGGAGCACACACCTGTGCGTCCTCGCCAGTCTCTCTTTGTTGCGCCTGATGGCGATAGAGCGCCACCAGGCCGGAACGGCATACATAAGCGAAGACACGACGGTGGTCGCCAGTAAACGGCGCTTTGAGGCCCGAGGGGCATTCTGCGATGACATAATGATGTTTAGACTTTTTATCATCCTTTCTGCCTTGTTGCATACATTGACTATGTGCTCGGTGTATCTACCGTTTTTCTGGAGGATAACTCCTAAGTACTTGATGTTATTCGCTTCTTCTATAGCATGACCGTTGATGGAAATATTGAACGGTTCTAGCACTCTTCTACCCGTAAAGGCAATACACCGGCATTTTTCCGTAGATAGTTGCAGACCCCTGGACCTCAACCACTCCTGTATAGTGTCGATGGCCGCATACACCCTCTCCCGCACCTCCAAGACCGTCCTTCCCTGTACGAGGACTGCAAGGTCATCTGCATAAGCCAGCACCTGAACGCCGACAGGAAACTCCTTCTGAAGGAGTTCATCTATAATCACCAGCCACAACAACGGCCCCAAAACAGAGCCCTGCGGAACTCCACCGTGCATTTGAAAATGTACTGTTTCTTCCTGTGCTTCCACCAGACATCCTCTGTTGGACAAGTAACATTCAATTTGCCTACGCAGGTACGGGCTGAGGCTCCTAGCCGCAATTGCATCATTAATATGACCCCAACCAATAGCCCCGAACGCGTTTTTTATGTCTAGTGATAGCATCAGTGGAATTCTCCTGGTTCGCCAAGTGCCTCTCTTCACCTCGTCGGCCCATCCCGAAATTCGGCAGATAGCCTGCACGGTGGATCGCCCCCGCATAAACCCGTACTGGTTAGGACTCCCTCTTCTAGTTCTTTGATGATGCGGCGAGCCAGCATCTTTTCTACTAGCTTCCCCATCATGTTAAGGAGGCTCAGGGGTCTATAGGTTATATCTTCCTCCGAAGAGGTGCCTTTAGGTAGGAATACCACTCTGGCCTCCTTCCAGCAGTCGGGGAAGTCTCCGTTCTCCATGCCATGGCTGGCAATCTCGAGCATCTCCCAGGGAGCCTTCTGAACCAGCCCCTTGATCACTGCCGCGGGAATCTTGTCCGGGCCAGGGCTCTTTTTGGTTGCCAAACTCCTCGCCGCAAGTTGCAGCTCTTCCATGGTGAATCTTCTATTGTCGCAAGGTGTGGATCTCACGATATCAGGCACTGTATGCGGGAACAACCTGGCTACCTCCCTTGCAACACTGGTCTTATTGAGGACAGGCATACGTCTCCCGAACTTTTTGGTCACAATACGATATGCCTGGCTCCAGGGATTGCTGTCAAGCTCTTCGCAGAGCCTGATCCAGCAATCCTTTTTACGTCTCTTAATAGCCTTATTGAGCGTTCTTCTTGCCTCGAGGTATCTATTGGCTGTTTCCTGGTACCCTTCTCTGTTATTTCTAAGAATACGTTGTTTCCTTCTCCTAAGGGACTGGAGCTCTTGTCTCATTGCTTCAATTTCAGCAGTCCACCAATATACGGAGCGCCTCCTTGTATTGTTAGCTGCCATTCTGTCCATTTCCTGCTTTATTATATTAGATAAAGCCTCAGGTGATTGTTGATGTCTATCAGACAGTCTACTTGCAGTCCTGTTGACGATTTGCTCTATTTGTACTGATGAGAATCTCGGTGGGGGGGAGTGCACTTCACGCCTGAAATCTACGTCTTTCAGATCCAAGATAGTGGCGCGGTGATCGCTCGCTATATCTTCTGAGAGAACCATCTACTGGTACTGATCCCTCCTCCACCTACAGTCCAGGATGGTGAGGTCAAGCACCGACCGATGACCTCTCGCTACATACGTGGGCGTATCGTCATTAATGCAGATGCAGCCGGCAGTTTCCAGGAGATCGGCAAGAATCTGTCCCCTCCTGTTGGTGTGTCGACTGCCAGCCGCCACCATTTTGCTGTTAAAATCACCCAACATTACGATCCTCTTGGTTGAATTGGTAATCACACCTTGTAAAGTGTCGATGAAGTTAGTAAAGTCCGCGATCGCAATGTTGGGCGAAATGTACACACCCACGAATAGAGTTGTTTCGGTTTCAACAGACACCACGCCACTACCTCTAAACTTGAAATTCCATTGTATACTATGACTTACATCCATAATGGCAACATCTCCCGACATATCAACAGTCCATCCAAGTTTGGCAGCTTCATATTTATTGGGTTCGGTGACCACAAGGAGGTCTACGTTCTTGTCTGCAACAACACGACTAATTAAGTCGTGAGCGAGAATACTCCTATTGGCATTCGCTAACATAGTCCTAATCATGCAATTTTTTCTTACATTGCCATGCTCCAGTCCTGTGTTCACCGCTCTTACAATCGAGGCATTGCTTAGGTTCAAGACAATCCGCTATCTTGTGACCTCTGCTACCGCAGTTGAAGCACAAATCGAGCCTATCTGGGCCCTTACATTCGTGCCTTCTATGGCCCGTGCCCCAACAACGGTAGCACCTGTCTTCATCTTCCCGGATGTACGCCCGGCAACTAATCCAACCGATTCTTATTCTTTCCTCGACCAGTTTGCATGCCGCTCTATAAGAGGTCATGACCGTAATATTTTGTGTCTCGCCAAAACCTTTCCTCATGGATGTTATCTTGACTTCCTCGCTAGAACCCACGCGTTTTATAATGGCAGCCATAACCTCTTGCTCTGTTGTGTCATGCTCGACATCTCGGATGTGCACAACAGTTCTCCTTCCAGCTCTGCTTTTTATATCAACGTGAAGGTCGGCAGCCTTGTCCCTCAGGATAGATGTAAATTGTTCCGCTTTCTCTGCACCCTGTATCCTAACGTGGAGCTCCTCGTTACGGCCCTTTCGCAATGAGATGACGTTATTTGCCTCCTCGCTGGTGACAGCATCCTTCATGGACCGGAGGAGCTCCGCGTACGTTTTTCCTTCCGCCTTAACAATCACTGTTCGGCTTTGCTCCGCCGGTGGAGTAGCCTTCTTTATCGGGATTTGATTATTACCGATGTGCCTGGTCCCACCATCCCCTTGGAGAGTTAACACATATACAGGTGTTTCCCTTGCTCTGAAGATATAGGATATGATCTTCTTGGCAAAATTTCCCATACTGCCCGAAGGCAGTATGTACGCTGAATTTGGTGACTGTATAGCTATTTTTTTGAACGCCTTCAATAAACAAGAAAGGGTTTCCTTTTCCGGGGCTCCCGAGTCATAATGTATCTTAAATTTCTTCTTCTTTTCTTCAACGGTTTGGTCTCCTATTAGAGTTATTTCGTCTTTTATGATGTCACCAGCTGCGAGCTTGTTACCTATATCCTGCTCACCTACTCTCTTTAAATCTCTAAGAGTACAAGTGTCTTTGACTTCAGGTGGAAGGTCAGTAACCAACTTTAGCTTGCCCCTAAGTGAGTTAGGCCACCTTTTAGGGAGGAGCTCAATGAGTTCTTCATCACTCAAATCGCTGGTCAAAATATACTCCATGTAATCGTCACCCGCAATAGGGTCCGTTTGGGTAGCTTGGGAAGTCTTTGTGTCTGGAGAGGACAGCTCGGAAAGCGCATTCAGTCCCTCGTATACTCGCCTTAGATCCTGTTCATGGGTCGCAATGTACTTATTCAAACCTGGGCCTAAATGCTGTTTCAACGATATCAGTATCAGACCCAATTGGTATGCTAGACTGCTCACTGTATCGGGTGCCTCTTCTTCCTCCTCGGAAGATCCTTGACGGAGCCTTTTCTTCCCTTTTAGATCGGTTTTCTTGACCGTCGCCGATTTTGTCATGCTGCTGCTACTTTGGGCGGATGTCCCATCCATAGGGAGTGAACCGCGTCTTCGCATGATATAGTACTGTACTCAGGCGGCCGTCCCAAGTTCTACGAGTACCCACTCGGGGAAGGGGCCCCCCAAAAAAAATTTGGGGGGGGTTGAGGGGGTAAGAAAAATGTATGTGACCGAAAATGGGGTCAAAAAATTTGGGGGGGGTCGTGGTGGTAGGGGGTTAGGGAAGGTTTTGGGACGAATTTATGTCCAGGTAGGAAGGAAATCGAGTGGGTAGTTCTGCATTAATGGTGTACTCGAAAAAAATAGGACCGATTATTTTCTTCCCCGATATCGCGCATCACACGCCCGACTTCTGCGGGTGTAATTGTTTTTCGTGATAAACGTGGGGATTTTCAGCGCTCCAAATTCTACTGTTTTGGCTGTTTACGTAGCCGTCCAAATGAAACCGTGCTTCATCTGTGTAAAATAACGAATCCATAACATTAATTCTCTCACGCGGAAGTCGACGGAACCGTTGACGGCTACAATATTGTAGCCGTTTTTCTTTGTCGGGCTCAAGAAGTCGATGATACGTTTGAATGCGATAAGGTCGTAATTATATCTGTTTGGTCGCCCGATGAACAGTTGATTTAGAAAAATTAATTTCAGCAGACAAACGTCTGATCGATTTATTTGGCGAGGCGAGTAATCGGTCTTTGATTTCAGCGACTGTATCTATATTCAACACCGAACCAGATCTTTTGTGTTCCTTGTTATTAACAGAACCGGTCTCTCTAAATTTTGCAACTAACCTTAATAATGATGTTTTGTTAGGAACTGGTTTATATGGGTACTTATGACTAAATAAATCTTACACTGCGACCGCTGATTTCGTACTGAAGTACGACTCGACAATGAAAACACGTTCATCTAGCGAAAACACCATCTTGTCTCTAGTGATACACTGAACGTTATGATTGCATTGTTGTTACTATCCGTAGTGTTCTACTGCGTCGCCGCGATGTTCAAATGTTGGACGAGTCCATTTCAGTAACAAGTAGGGGAGTAAGCTTGACTTTTGAAATTTCATGGATGAGTGATTGATGGGTTGCGTTTTATATGGGATACTCTGTACCTCAACAATTAATAAACCAATTTGTTGTGTAACCATTCATTGAATTCTTAATTCCAAGAGTTAACTTTTAAAATAATGAGTAAAAAAGTTATTTTTGAAATAAATATTAGCTTTGAAAAAAACGTCCATTTTTAACGGCTTTTGGCCTTTTTTCAGTAACTAATAAACGAAGTTTAACTTCTAATAGCTTAAATTATATGTACAAATGATCACCATTTTTATGTAGCACATTTTCCCCTAGGAAGTTTACCTTGACCTACAATTGCATAACCAATTTTTCATTCCCTTTCCCTACCCACTATTTTGTCCAGTTATCGAAAATTTTGTCCAGTCGCATATAAACAAGTTATACTTACCCTAATATACAACCCCATTACTTCCCTAAATTCTTTTTTTTCTCCTGTTCCCCTGAGTCGGATCAGCATTCAAACAATACTCAACCAATGGGGAGACAGATCTTTTATTCACCTCATCTGCCTGCCTTAATTCACTGAGGCCGGGCCCGGCTATGCCGTCCCCGGGTCCCGCCAACCGTAACCGGGACATAGTCTTGCTTTTGCCTGCCTCAAACCACCAGGGAGGAAATTAAGTCCGGGTATGCCGTTCGCAGATTCACCCTAATAGCCGGTTCTCTGTATTTCTCTTCCCTTCTTTTTTATACTAGATTCCATAAACTTTTTATATTTCCATAAACTCTAATAAAGTTTTAGCAAAATAATTCCTATTGACTGCACCTTCAAGTCATTATTTTTTTATACACGCTATGTATTTTAATTATTAACAATTAAGTAATAAATACGAAAACGATAATATTTTTAGAAAATATATATTTCCAAACTTTATCTCACATATGAAATAAAACACGTATCTTTATATAAGGTCTTAAATATAAATTGAAGTTAAAACTCGGCTCTTATCTAAAGAAAATAAATCTTAATTCTTTGGCTTCTACCCAACCAATTTCTGTTACAGAAATTTGCTCACGTATCTTGTTATTACTTTGCACTAATTCGCTATACTTCATTATTATTAAAATAATTCTAAAATTAGATCTTAAATATTTCCCCACGAAATGTTTAAATAATAAAAAAAAATTAAATATAATAAGATAATCGAATTATACTTAAGTATAAAATAAAATATTTTATTTATTATATATATTTTATACAACATACATCTCATCAATCGAAATAATATGTATGCAATTAAAAATTTTGAAAATAATTAAAGATAAAAAAAAATCAAGTCAAAGAAAATTCAAAATATATAAATAAAAACTAGATGTTTATAAATAGTAACAAATTTATAATATTAAAAATAAAAAAATAAAAAAACTATTAGAAAAAAATCTGATTTGGACACCATATAATTTCTTTGTACGCCTATTAAATCATATACACGCATTTTTTGTTGCACTTCATTATGGTAAACGGTTCTTCCGGAATCAACTGATTTGGAAGTCGAGAGTTTCAGCGTTCAAGTCCTAGTAAAGTCAGTTAGTTACTTTTATACGGATTTAAATAATAGATCGTGGTTACCGATGTTCTTTAGTAGTTGAGTTTCAATTAACCACACATCTCCAAAATGGTCTAACTGAGACTGTACAAGACTTGAAACTTTATTTATTACTTTATTTACACTCATACATATCATCCTCTGAAGTAATAGTTGAATGGTAATTCTTGGAGGCTAAACAGGAAAAAAAAAAAAAAAGGTTTAAAAATTGTAATTAATCCAATCTGGGCAAATGCGGTTTTCACCGGATCTTTACGTTTTGACACCTAAGAAACTCAAAAAAGTGATGGAAATTTTCTGAATGTTCGTATGTGTACGTTCAGTATCGCCCTCTAAATTACCTTACATCTCCAGAACTACTGAACCGATTTCGACCAAACTTGGTCAGTTTATTTCTATATATGAGGTATTGAGGCCATTAAATTTTCAACTTAAAAGGTAAAGGGGCTGAGGCTGTAGAGCAAGGTTACCCTCAGTATCTCGAGATTTCACTAATTAAGGTCTTACTTTTCTTAGATAAATTTTTTAATTAAAAATAATAATATTTCAACAAAAAAAATCTTTGTAATAATCACACCCTACTAAAAAAAAAATATGTATATAAGCTAGTGGCTAAATGGGTATATTACTGCTTGACCCAGTTTCTAACGGGCCACAGCGACTTCGGGGAGTACCTATACAGGTTCTACCTAAGGGAGGATTGTAAGTGTGTCTATTGCGGGGAAGTAGACGCACCAGAACACACCTTCTTCGTCTGTGAGAGGTGGGTGCCGCTTCAGAGAGACCTAGAGATGGACCGGCTTACGCCGGACAGCATACTGGAATACATGCTCGAGGTGGAGAGACAGTGGCGAGTGGTAGCAGAAATTGGCACTGTTGTTCTTTGGGAGAAGGATGGATTTGGATGGGGGGAGCCATAGATTGTATTACAAAATTACAGATTGAAATGACTGACCAAATAGTAATTTGATTTGATCAACAGATGCCAATCGTAAAAAAAACCAATAACGAAACGTGGCATTGAGTATTGATGAGAGGCAACCCACATTCCTAGGTTGGCTTGCCTATATTCAAGAGCGGGGAAGTCGGAGCTACCCGAGGATAGTATATAAGACCATCGAGGGTAAACCTCGGGCGTGGGGTATTAGATTAGAAGAAAAGACCTCCAGCACTGAGGTGAAGACAAAACCCGAAGAACAAGGGGGTGATGGACAGCCTCCTGCGGAGCCGTCATTCATCCGCGCTTGCGTGAATGTGCGACGGTGATGAAGCGCGGGGACTCTGGATCCTCCCAAGGTCAAAGGTACCTCCCGGGAATGTGTAATGCTTAATTGCGGCCTCGGGACGGGGTTAGTGAAACGGAGGTTTAGTTGGTAGGGCGCAGGTATACGTACGCATTTTAACAAGATCTTGAGGAACCTGTTAGCGAGCCCAACACTTTGTCCGTAAATAGGATTCTTCTCCTCACCAAGGGGAAAAAGTGTGTATACTACGTCAATAGTACCCCTCTCTTTACAAGAAGTCCTAGTGTAGCAGTGACTTACAGATGTAGTCGTCCGCTATGTTGTGACGTCACAGGTGAGCGGTAGATTTAAATAAATGAATAATATTTAAAGTGTTAAAAAGTATTTAAACTGCCTGCTAGTAACGCCACACCCGCACGAATGAAATACAGTATACGCGCACGCTTTAGTTAGAATCATTGAATTTAATTAACAATAAATATTATATTTAAATAAAATTATAAGTATTTAAAATTGTATGTATTAGAAAACAGCCACGTGATGTGAAAGTCGTACAATTTTAAATCCCTGTCTAATGCTATTTGGTGTTTTCGACTTCAATTATTTAATAATTCACTTATATAACAAGCTCAAGAGTTTTTATTTTTTTTTTTTATTCTTCCAGTAGGAATGACTTTTGCTTCGAATATAAGAATTGTCTTTTTTTTAATTTTCTTTTAAAACTTGTTCAAAACTACATCCAAAACCTATAACTGTGAAGTTATATCTCCAGGTATAATCCGAGGGATATCTCTAAAGACCTCTGGGAAATTTCTCTCCTTAAGGTTGGCGAACTTGTATCGTTCTTGGCTACGCTAGTAATTGCAGACTGCATTGTTGTCTGCAAGTTGTCGCGTTGTAGTATCTTCAATTACGTGTGAGTTATTACGTTATAAAATGAACAGGAAAATCGATACTGCCACCGACTGTGAAATACATTGAACATACGTTTTTTAAACTATCAAAATGTTAAGCCGAAAATTCATAGACAGTTAATTGCTGTGTACGATGATAATGTAATGAATGAAATAAACGTCCGAAAATGGTGTGAAAGGTTTAGAAATAACAGAATTAATGTGTACGATTAATAACGTTCGGGAGGGCCCTTATTAATTACCGAGTAATTGTTGAAATGGGTTAATAATGAAATCAGAAAAGATCGACGCCTAACGATTTCCGACTGGCCCTTCTTCTTCTCGATTCTCAAGAACTATTATCGGTCAAATTTTTCATGACATGTGGCATGGTTGAATGCCACACATCTTAACGGAACGTCAGAAAAAACTTCGAATTGGATCAATATTTAATGCGCTACCCAGAAAAAAGGTGATGAGTTCTTTAATTCAATTGTTACCGGCGATGAAACATAGATTTCGTATTACACGCCAAGGAAAAAACGGTAGTCAAGTGAATGACGTCATCTTGAATCACCAGTCAGACACAAAGGTCAAAGCCAAACCCATTTGGACGCTAACGGCTTTAGTATTTTAGGATCGGTCTGGCATATTGTGGATCGATTTCATGCCACGTAGAACGATTATAAATGCAGAAGTCTACTGCAAAACTGTACGTAAGTTACGGCGCGCCATTCAAAATCATCGACATGAGTGGCTGACCAACGGCGTCTTCCTGCTGCACAATAATGCACGTCCATATGTTGCGGGTTTGACACATGATTTACTGAGAACATATTTGGGTGGGAAATTTACGATCACCCACAATATAGTCCGGACTTAGCTAATTCTGATTACAATTTCTTTGGGAAATTGAAAGAATTTTTGAGTGGTAAGCAATTCGCGGTTGACGATGAACTTAACAATGCTTTTATCAGTGGCTTAATGGACTGGCGGCAAAAGAATACGACGAGGGTATATTGAAGATGGTGTATCGCTACGATAAATGTCTTAATTTATGTGGTGATTATATAGAGTTTAATATAAGGTATGTAGTTTTAAGAGAAATAAAAAATATTTATAAAGTTTTCTGAGTAGACTATTTTATAGTAAACGGTCTTTACTTTAGAGGTAACCTCTCGTAACTAAAACTGTGTTTAGTTTTTTTTTTTTTTATTTCTAATTTTTAATCTTCAGCCAAATTATCCATGAATATATCTAATATTAATATAGATTTTCAAAGACCTAACTTTTTGGACTGGACCGTTTCAAAACAAATTATTGACCAAAGATTCATCCACCCAAAACGTTTTCCTTAATTATGAACTTTTATTAATAATAACTGAAAATGGTTATTGCTATGTATAAACGGCAATATTTCCTCCATCTCAAATATAGAAATGAAAATAAGCTACAATACAAATAATAAAACTGGTCGAATCCAAATTTAAGTCAGCCCTGCTTATAGAAGTCAACTTACAACTCCAATTTTTATGGGATAACATGTAGGAAAACATTTCAACCTATCCTCGAAAAAATAATTTAAATAAAATACCTTAAGACATTTAGGAGATAAAATTTCAAATTTTGCTATTTCTATTAATTTATTTTTATAAATTTTAAATCAAAATAAAAATGAAAAAATAGATTACTTGCTTTCATAAAATATTTATTTTTATTTATATTTATTTTAATGCAGATGAATAAAATTATTTTACACCTTTTTTATGAATAAAAAAGGGGTTTTTAATTTTATGATAAATTATAATATATAATTAATATTGAAAAGACAGAAAAATGACAAGTATATAAATATATCTTTTTTATATAAATTATTTAATAAAGCAATTCCACAAACTGTTAATAATTTAATTAACATCTTGAAAGGAATTTGCTTCTAATTTACATTAAATAAAACCATTTTTAAAATTAATTTATGCCTTTAAATTAAAAAAAAAAAAAAAAAAAAAAATTCTATCATATAATTGTATATAATAAACTCCGTATATTTATGTATAAATAAATCTCCTGTGTTATAAAAATCTAGTTTAAAACTAATATTAGATGAATTTGTTTGGGTGTTTGTGTGTTTAGATCCACAGATATGTCTATGTGTAAGTGAATGGAGTAAAATGTAAAGACTCTGCTATCTTCCCGTTTAACTGTATCCAGTCGTATATTCAAGAGAATATGTGCGCTTGCCTCTCCATTCGCCGTTCACCGTAACTCCTATGTCTTTATACAAGAAAGAATAAATTATACAGGTCAGTGCGTTTGGCAGCTCTGAATATAATGACTCTATATACATATATTTTTAGAGAGAGAGAGAGAGAGAGAGATTGAGAGAAAGAAAGATTTTTTATGTATTACACGTTTTCATTCATAAACATAACTATGTAATCGTTTTTTTTTTCTCAAAATTATAAAAATATAGAAAGTAAATAGCTTAATACACCCGCGCGCGCTCATACACGCATACACACACACCTTCACTGATAACTATAATTCACATTGAATTAAAGTCATTCTATATAATTAAGCACTACAGTTAAATAATTCAACTAAAATATTTTCACAACAGATAAAGAAGAGTACAAAAAAAACCAATCGAATAATAAAGGAAAATGTACTCAAAAAAAGTTTTTTTTTGTCTTCAGTCATTTGACTGGTTTGATGCAGCTCTCCAAGATTCCCTATCTAATGCTAGTCGTTTCATTTCAGTATACCCTGTACATCCTACATCCCTAACAATTTGTTTTACATATTCCAAACGTGGCCTGCCTACACAATTTTTTCCTTCTACCTGTCCATCCAATATTAAAGCGACTATTCCAGGATGCCTTAGTATGTGGCCTATAAGTCTGTCTCTTCTTTTAACTATGTTTTTCCAAATGCTTCTTTCTTCATCTATTTGTCGTAATACCACTTCATTTGTCACTTTATCCACCCATCTGATTTTTAACATTATCCTATAGCACCGCATTTCAAAAGCTTCTAATCTTTTCTTCTCAGATACTCCGATCGTCCAAGTTTCACTTCCATATAAAGCGACACTCCAAACATATACTTTCAAAAATCTTTTCCTGACATTTAAATTAATTTTTGATGTAAACAAATTATATTTCTTACTGAAGGCTCGTTTCCCTTGTGCTATTCGGCATTTTATATCGCTTCTGCTTCGTCCATCTTTAGTAATTCTACTTCCCAAATAACAAAATTCTTTAACCTCCATAATTTTTTCTTCTCCTATTTTCACATTCAGTGGTCCATCTTTGTTATTTCTACTACATTTCATTACTTTTGTTTTGTTCTTGTTTATTTTCATGCGATAGTTCTTGCGTAGGACTTCATCTATGCTGTTCATAGTTTCTTCTAAATCCTTTTTACTCGCGGCTAGAATTATTATATCATCAGCAAATCGTAGCATCTTTATCTTTTCACCTTGTACTGTTACTCCATATCTAAATTGTTCTTTAACATCATTAACTGCTAGTTCCATGTAAAGATTAAAAAGTAACGGAGATAGGGAACATCCTTGTCGGTCTCCCTTTCTTATTACGGCTTCTTTCTTATGTTCTTCAATTATTACTGTTGCTGTTTGGTTCCTGTACATGTTAGCAATTTTCTTCTATCTCTGTATTTGAACCCCAATTTTTTTAAAATGCTGAACATTTTATTCCAGTCTACGTTATCGAACGCCTTTACTTGGTCTATAAACGCCAAGTATGTCGGTTTGTTTTTCTTTAATCTTCCTTCTACTATTAATCTGAGGCCTAAAATTGCTTCCCTTGTCCCTATACTTTTCCTGAAACCAAATTGGTCTTCTCCTAACACTTCTTCCACTCTCCTCTCAATTCTTCTGTATAGAATTCTAGTTAAGATTTTTGATGCATGACTAGTTAAACTAATTGTTCTGTATTCTTCACATTTATCTGCCCCTGCTTTCTTTGGTATCATTACTATAAAACTTTTTTTGAAGTCTGACGGAAATTCCCCTTTTTCATAAATATTACACATCAGTTTGTATAATCTATCAATCGCTTCCTCACCTGCACTGCGCAGTAATTCTACAGGTATTCCGTCTATTCCAGAAGCCTTTCTGCCATTTATATCTTTTAATGCTCTCAGTATTCAGATCTCAGTATTGTTTCTTCCATTTCACCCTCCTCAATTTCCTCTTCTTCCTCTATAACACCATTTTCTAATTCATTTCCTCCGTATAACTCTTCAATATATTCCACCCATCTATCGACTTTACCTTTCGTATTAAAACAGTAAATAAATAATTAAAAAATTAAAAGAAGTGCGAATTATAAAGGATCATTTTCTTTTTTTTCCATTTTTAAAAGATTTATTTAAAATATTAAAAAAAAATCCCTTTGGAAGTCGGAGGTAAATTCACCAGTGCTAAGTAGGGGATAAAAAAGATTTCTACTTTAAAGTTAAGAAAAACTTCAAATTTACTCAATATGACAATGGTTGCATGTGAAAATAGTTTCATATGTTTAGCATACAAGTCCATCTTCTTACAATTACAGCAATATTTTGATCATCTCTTGCCGTAAGGGTTGGTCATATCAAAACTTTTTCCGATAAAAGTTGTAAGTAATGTTTTAAGGACTCACGACCACTTTAAAACAATTCGATCCTGAGACTCTTAAGGGAGTTATAATGTTTTTTTTTTGTATTCGAAACCATATATTTTTCCACCTCTGGGCCACTGGTTGATTATATAAAAAAAAAAATTATCTATATATAAGTTTTAGGCCCTTATCCAAAGAATAGTAGGAACTTTAAATCAATTCGATATTTTTTTTAATAAGAAAGTTATAGCGATATTTTTTTCGAAAAAGCCTCCCCATTTCCACCCTCCATGGTCCAATTTTTCCCATTAAAAACTTGATCGAGTTTTTGGTCGTTATATTTTATGTATAAATTTGAAAGTAATTGTCGCAATGCAAAATTACGGCAGTTATCGCGCCCAATTGAAAGTGAAATATAAATATAGATGTACATATAAACATTTTAGTGACGTTTTTGGGGTCTAGAGGATGTGAAACGCGAAAATATATCGAAATTTTCTGGAAGTCAACTTTCTTATGAAATCTACCTAAAATAATGTTTTCATACTTCAGAAATCAGAAATATAATTTGTTTACATCAAAAATTAATTTAAACGTCAAGAAAAGATTTTTGAAAGTATATGTTTGGAGCTTCGCTATATATGGAAGTGAAACTTAGACGATCGGAGTACCTGAAAAAAAAAAAATTAGAAGATTTGAAATGCGGTGCTATATGATAATGATAAAAATCAGATGGGTGGATAAAGTGACAAATGAAGAGCTTTTTCGACAAATCGATGAAGAAAGAAGCGTTTGGAAAAGTATAGTTAAAAAAAGAGACAGAATTATAGGCCACATATTAAGGCATTAAGGCAGACTCGCTTTAATATTAGAGGGTCAAGTAGAAGGAAAAAATTGTGCAGGCAGGAAACGTTTGGATTATGTAAAACAAATTGTTAAGAATTTAGGGGATATACCGAAATGAAACGACTAGCACTAGATAGGGATTCTTGAAGAGCTGTATAAAACCAGTCAAATGACTGAAGACAAAATATATATATATATATATATATATACGAGGTGCGACAATAAAGTAATGAGACTGATTTTTCTTTGCAACATGTGGCAACCCTGCAGATTGCGTAGGCACACCATCTTTGACCTTGTTCTATAAGCTACTTCTAGTCCAAGCGGCAAATTGATGCAACTGCTCAGTCGTGAGTTGTGCTGTAATAAGTGAACACTTGTTTGTGTCTCTCGTCACAGAAATGAAACCGCAAAATATTGCGCAACGGTATGCCATTTCTTTTTGCGTTAAATCGGGTGAAAACGCGACGACAACTTACGGTAAGCATCAGAAGGCTTTTGGAGAGGAGGTTGTGTCAGGAGCTCAAGTTTTTCGGTGGCATAAAAGTTTTAGTGAAGGCAGAGCGAATGTTGAAGATGAAGACCGTAGTGGACGATCATCAACCTCACCGACAGATGTCAACTTGACCAGGGTGCGCGAAATCGTACGATCTGATCGAAGATTATCCGTGAAAATGATCGCAGAAGAACTCAACATCATCGAGAGACGGTTCGTCTAATATTAACTGAAGATCTTGGTACGAGAAAGATTTGTGCAAAAATGGTTCCCAAAAATCTCGCACAACAACAGCGAGAAACACAGAAAAATGTGGCAGCCGATCTGATAAAGCAAACGGAAATCGATCCAGATTTGTTGAGCCGTGTTATCATTGGCGATGAAGGTCGGTTTTTTCAATACGGTTCAGAGACAAAACGCCAAAGTTCGCAACGGGGCTCAAAGGGATCACCCAGACCAAAAAAATCTCGCATGTCAGTCAAAAGTGAAATGCATGCTTGTGTGCTTCTCCGATTCCAATGGAATTGTTCATAAAGAGCGGGTGCCTCCTGGACAAACAGTTAACCAATATTTCTACAAAGAAATTTTAGAAAGACTTCGTAAACGAGTTCTTCGTATCCGTGCCAACATCGGTGATAATTGGATTCTGCATCACGAGAATGCTCCATCCTTTACTGCTCTGTCAGTACAGCAATTTTTACCCTCAAAACAAATTTTTAGTATTACCACAGCCACCTTATTCACCAGATATCGCTCCGTGCGACTTTTTTCTATTTCCAAGAGTCATAATGGCGGTCAAGGGACACTATTTTCAAACAACACAAGATGTCCAAAAAACTGTGACGAGGGTCTTGGAGGATATTACAGAAGATGAGTTCCAGAAATGTTACCGTCAATGGCAGAAGCGCTGGAATAAGTGTGTGCAATCAGAGGGGAACTACTTTAAAGGATATAACACTAAACATGACTAAAACGATAAGCAACATTTTTTTTCACATCAGTCTCATTACTTTATTGTCGCACCTCGTATATATATATATATATATGTTTTCGAAAATATTTTATGGTTTTTTTTTTATATAATATGGAAAGATTTTTTTTGTATGAAATTTTATCATTTTCATAGTTTATTTTTTTTTTTTTTACTTTTATCATTTTTTCATTACCGAACTATTTTAACATAATTAAATATCACCAGTATCGTTCTGGTAGATATAATTTCGCGCGAATATAAAAGAAAATTATTTTTTAATTACTTAAAATAAAACGTGTAGTTAATTGAACCCCAACAACCAAAGTACACCGTTACCGACTGTCTAGTATTCAAATCCGTATAAAAGCGAACTAACTTATGTTCATTGGAACATTTTTTCTTTATTTTTACAAATAAAACATGTTCTAAATGTGCGTTACATTCTTCGTGAATCACTCTGTATAAAACATATGAAGATTTAAGATGAACAAATATAATTAAAATTAATAAATATATAAATAAATTATAGGAAGAGTAAAAATAAATTGAAAAATATATAAAATTATTAAGTAAATTCAATTATTTTTGTATTAACTTCTGATTTTACCACTCATTTATAGTTTTTTTAATAAATAGGCAAACCACAAAGCGGTTTGGTATTTTAGTGGTTAAAATATCGTCACAAGTTAACCAAAATTCTGTGTGTATTATAACTACACAGTTATCATATTGCACGTAACGTATAAACCACAAATTGCCGATTGGGTTACAATGTATTTCACATGTTTGTATATATAACACAGTATTGAAATTACTGTGGTTTGTTAACTATGTGGGAGGTACGGATTCCTTGAATGTAACCAATATATGCTTGTATGAATATATAAATGTATATATACTCATGTGTACACAGTTATACGCACACACTCATTATTAGTAAATATGATAATTATTTTAGCTATTTTAACTCGTCTTTATCATAGGTTCTTCTTCTCTTTCATTAATTCTTTATCACTTTTATTCGACTGCATCAATTTAAAAAAATAAATAACGAATGATCTTTAAAAATTTGAACATTTCTCAAATAATAATACCACTAACGTTCAATTTTTATTAATTATCTTCATTTTCTCTTCTTTTTGTTTTCATGTCATTTTTTTTTTTGTTTGAAATTCTACAATTTCTTAATAAATTACATTCCTTTACGTCGAATATTTCTTTTCCACCAAATCATTATCCTTAACGTTACTTATTTTTTTCATCTTTTTCTGTTTTTTTTTTTTTTTTTTGTCTTTCCTCTAGTTTAATCTTCCTAACCCTCTTTTATTCTATCACGGAATTCGTTAGAACTTCGTTGTTAAGACCACGAAGTCAACGAACTACGTTTACAGTTCCAAACATGACTTAACGTACCAGTGAAATGAAAATATGGAAAAAAATAAGCGTGAAAACATTATATTTCAATTTAATTAGATTATTAATAAAAATATTTTCAAAAAATACCTCCAATTAATTTTTTTTTTTTGTCTTCAGTCATTTGACTGGTTTGATGCAGCACTCCAAGATTCCCTACCTAGTGCTAGTGGTTTCATTTCAGTATACCCTCTACATCCTACATCCCTAAAAATTTATTTTACATATTCCAAATATTCCCTGCCTGCATAATTTTTTCCTTCTACCTGTCCTTCCAATATTAAAGCGACTATTCCAGGATGCCTTAGTATGTGGCCTATAAGTCTGTCTCTTCTTTTAACTATATTTTTCCAAATGCTTCTTTCTTCATCTATTTGTCGCAAACACCTCCTCATTTGTCACTTTATTCACCCATCTGATTTTTAACATTCTCCTATAGCACCGCATTTTAAAAGCTTCTAATCTTTTCTTCTCAGATACTCCGATCGTCCAAGTTTCACTTCCAAATAAAGCGACACTCCAAACATATACTTTCAAAAATCTTTTCCTGACAATAAAATTAATTTTTGATGTTAACAAATTATATTTCTTACTGAAGGCTCGTTTCGCCTGTGCTATTCGGCATTTTATATCGCTCCTGCTTCGTCCATCTTAAATAATTCTACTTCCCAAATAACAAAATTCTTCTACCTCCATAATCTTTTCTCCTCCTATTTTCACATTCAGTGGTCCATCTTTGTTATTTCTACTACATTTCATTACTTTTGTTTTGTTCTTGTTTATTTTCATGCGATAGTTCTTGCGTAGGACTTCATCTGTGCATTTCATTGTTTCTTCTAAATCCTTTTTACTTTCGGCTAGAATTACTATATCATCAGCAAATCGTAGCATGTTTATCTTTTCACCTTGTACTGTTACTCCGAATCTAAATTGTTCTTTAACATCATTAACTGCTAGTTCCATGTAAAGATTAAAAAGTAACGGAGATAGGGGACATCCTTGTCGGACTCCCTTTCTTATTATGGCTACTTTATTATGTTCTTCAATTATTACTGTTGCTGTTTGGTTGCTGTACATGTTAGCAATTGTTCTTCTATCTCTGTATTTGAACCCTAATTTTTTTAAAATGCTGAACATTTTATTCCAGTCTACGTTATCGAATGCCTTTTCTAGGTCTATAAACGCCAAGTATGTTGGTTTGTTTTTCTTTAATCTTCCTTCTACTATTAATTTGGGGCCTATAATTGCTTCCCTTGTCCCAATTTTATTAGAAATTTTTTTTTTTTTCATTTAATGCACGGTGGGACTCGAATATGTCATTTTACTCATTTTTTTAATGTACCTTTACGAATCGCACCGGTAGATAGCAGTAATTAACCGACCGGGTTGGTCTAGTGGTGAAGCGTCTTCCCAAAACAGCTGATTTAGAAGTCGAGAGTTCCAGCGTTCAAGTCCAAGTAAAGTCAATTATTTTTACACAGATTTAAATACTAGATCGTGGATACCGATGTTCTGTGGTGGTTGGGTTGAAATTAACCACCTATCTCAGGAATGTACTAATTGAGACTGTACAAGACATTTACACTCATACATATCATCCTTTTTCATCCCCTGAAGTATTATCTGAACGGTAATTCCCGGAGGTTAAACAGGAAAAAGATAAAAAAAGACAGGAGTATTTGATAGTACTAGGTAGAGAACAAAAACTTGATAATGTAGTTGCAATAAATCAAAATTTAAACGAAAATTTACTACAGCTTGTTTTAATAGTAAATGCTCTTAAGTAAATGAAAGTACTGAATATGAAACAATTTTTTAATTCCCATCACTTGTTTAAAAAAACAAAATAAAAGTATTAGTTTCCAAGATATACTAGTTTTATTAAAAAATGAATATATAAAACAGAAATAAATTCGATTGTTACAATCGGATTTACCGATAAAAATCGAGAGTTAAATTTACAAAGTAAAAAGTACTACAATATTACATCACGGATTTTCGATTCGTAAAGGTCATTATAAGAGTTTTATTAAAAAAGGAAAAAATATGGTATGAACTAAATTATATGATTATAAACAAACAAAAATTGGCTGTGAAATTCAATTTGTTTGTTCAAAGGCAATAAATTTTAATAATAATTCCATAAGATAACAATCAGTAATTCGTAAAAAAAAATAAAAGAATAATCTAACAAACCGCAGTGATATCCAAAAAAAATACAATTGTAAATTGTTATACGGTAAGAGTCTCGCTGATATAATTTCTTCTTCCGCTCAAAAAACAAAACTTTTTGTAATACAAGGGTTATTTTTTTTCAAGGTCCGATCGGTCACGAAATTAAAACCACAGTGAAAATAAAAAATATTTTATTTGTAACAAGTACTTACATAATTACACTATTTCTCTACACAGTGCGCCACTCCGATTTAGAAATTTGTCGTAGCGTGGTACCAACTTTCCAATACCCTCGTCATAGAACGGAGCCGCCTGTGTTTTCAACCATGTTTTTACGCTGGTCTGCAGCTCGATGTCTGTGCCAAAATGTTGTCCTCCTAGCCCCAGCGTTTCATGTGAGCAAAGAGTTGAAAATCAGATGGGCCAAGTCCGGGATGTACGGTGGGTGATCAAACACTTCCCAACGAAAACGCTGCAGGAGCTTCTTTGTTACAGCTGCAGTGAGGGGCCGAGTATTTTACACGGAGAAAGACAATGACTGATGACAACATTCCTCTCCGCTTATTCTGAATTGCCCTTTGCAGACGTTGAAGAGTCACACAGTATGCGACTGTAGTGATGGTCGTGCCACGTTCCATGAATTCCAACAAGAGAACTCCATTCCGGTCCCAGAACACAGCAGCCATAACTTTCTGTTGGAGAAGATTCGCTTGAACTTCTTTGGTTTACTGGGAGAATGAGATGCATCCACTGTTTGGATTGTTCTTTTGTTTCTTCAGTTTTGAAATGGACCTATGTCTCGTCCCCTGTGACAATTTTGTTCAGAACCTTTTTTTCTTCGTTGTGGAAGCGCTGGAGAAACGTTAGAGGGGCGTCCATTCTCATTGTTTTGTGATGGTCGGACAGCATCTTAGGAACCCATCTCGCACACAGTTTGCGGTACTGAAGTCGCTCACTCACAATGGTGTAGAGAGCTGACCTTGAAATTTCAGGAAACGAATCACTCAATACAGAAATTGTGAACCGACAATTTTCTCGAATCGCCTCATCCACTCGCTCAAGATCATCGGTTGACACTCGCAACTTCCCTGACCATCTGCTTCATTAACATCTGTACGTCCTGCTTTAAAGTTCCTGCACCATTGTCGCATTTTTCTGTCACTCATTGAAGTTTCACCGTATAAATTACTTATTCGTCGATGAATTTCAGCCGCATTACACCCCTCAACCTGAAGAAATCGAATGACCGCACGCACTTCCCACATGGCGGGAGATGCTATTGTTGTAGATATGTCTACGTGCTAAATGCGTGTTCAGAACTAAACGAAGTGATGTGGCGTGATTGAAGGCCATACTAGAGATGCTGCGCAACACATATGCGCAAAGGTTAATCCGAGTTTTGCATGGGTTTTTATTTCGCGACCGATCGGACTTTGAAAAAAAAATAACCCTGGTATAAATAAAATTGTTTTTAACAAAACGATACTGATATCAAAAAAGATAATATACTACATTTCTATTATGAAATTCTGTTATTAATTTAGAATTTTATTTAAAAGAAATACATGTTAAATATAAGTAATAAGCAATAGATATGCAATAATAACCAATAAACAACATTTAAGCGTTCCATATAATAAGCAAAAATAGAAAATTGTTATAAAACTCTTACCGGCTCGATTTTATTTATTAAACAACGAATAATCATAAGAATTGTATTATTTTTGTAAATGTGATATGTATAACATATAATACAGGGTTATCATAAAAGAATGGTGCGGTTTTAGTAATTCATAGGACGATTGTAGGGAAATTTCTAGATGTTATATTGGTATCCCCGAAAGCCTCCAACCCAAAAATTTGTTTATCAGCATTTGTAACCGCAACGTCAGTTCTTGTATTGTTGTTGCGGGGAGTTTAGCGAGTTACTATGTTCTCGGATAAAGACAAAGCAAAGTGTGTTTTATTGATGGCCGAATTAAAATCCGTAATTTTAGTTCAAAGTGCGTTTCGACGTGAATTCGGAAGAGATCCGCTACACAAAAATAACAAAACACGTCGGTTCAAACGATTCGA
The DNA here is from genome assembly GCF_047948215.1 of Lycorma delicatula. Lineage (NCBI taxonomy): Eukaryota > Metazoa > Arthropoda > Insecta > Hemiptera > Fulgoridae > Lycorma > Lycorma delicatula. Next base: position 25,382,992 of record NC_134467.1, read on the forward strand.
AGAAACCGGATCGGTTAAGAAACAGAAATCAACCGGCAGACCGAGTGTACCGCTGATTTTGAAGTCGAGAGTTCCAGCGTTCAAGTCCTAGTAAAGCCAGTTATTTTTACACGGATTTGAATACTAGATCGTGGATACCGGTGTTCTTTGGTGGTTGGGTTTTAATTAACCACACATCTCAGGAATGGTCGAACTGAGAATGTACAAGACTACACTTCATTTACACTCATACATATCATCCTCATTCATCCTCTGAAGAATTATCTAAACGGTAGTTACCGGAGCCTAAACAGGAAAAAGAAAGAAGACCAAGTATACCGGACGAAACGGTAGAACTAATTAGACGATCGGCAATTAGAAGTCCTGGGAAGTCAATCCCCCGTCGAAGGGTCGAATTAGGTATTCCAAAATCAACAGTTCACAGAGTTTTACGTAAAAAACTGAAATTCTACGCTTATAAAATCCAGGTACTGCAGGAATTGAAACCCGATGATGGTGTAAAACATTATAATTTCGCTGTTGAAATGTCGGACAGAATAAGTGAAAACGAATCGTTTTTAGACGATATAATTTTTACAGACGAAGCTACATTCCACGTGAATGGTGCGTTAACAGACACGATTCACGAATACGGGGCTCTGAAAACCCACAGGCAATTATTCAGAAACAACGCGATTCGCCTAAAGTTAATGTTTGGTGTGGTGCGATGAAAAATCATGTAATAGGGCCTTTCTACTTTGCTGAAAAAACAATTAATGGAGTTGCGTATCTTGACATGTTAACCGATTATTGCTTTCCTCAGCCGGATGAACTCGAAAACATTCAGCGACTTCATTTCCAACAAGATGGTGCTCCCTCGCACTTCAATGCGTCGGTCACGGACGCTTTGAACGAAAAATTTGGAGATCGATGGATAGGCCGGGAAGAACCCGTCCTTTGGCCTTCAAGGAGTCCAGACCTGACACCTTGCGATTTTTTCTTGTGGGGATTCAAAAGCGTTGTTTATACACAAAAAATTCGCGACCTAAACCGCTTAAAAAACAGGATTAATGAAGCAATGACAACTATTAACGAAGAAATGTTAACTAATGTTTGGAGAGAAGTTGAGTATCGTTTGGACATTTGTCGAGCGACTAAGGGCGCACATATTGTAATTTATTAATTATGTAAAAAAATGTTGGAGACGACAAATTTGAAAAATAAAAAACATAAACTGTAAGTAATTTTGTTTTAATTTAAACCATGTTCAAAACCGCACCATTCTTTTATGATAATCCTGTACATAGAATATTGTTTATTATATTATTATTGTTTATTATATATATTTAATATGTATTACTTTTTAAAGAAAATTCTAAATTAATAACAGATTTTGGTAATAAAATGCAGTGTCATCTTTTTTGATATCAGTATCGTTTTGTTAAAAACAGTTTCATTTACATTACAGAAATTTATATTTTTTGCGTGGAAGAAATGATATCTGCGAGACTTACCGTATGGTTTACAGTTTAATTTTAATTTTTTGGGATTTGTTTTCCATTTTATCTACCTTTACTTACCTCCTATACCATAAATTTTTTCTGTTTATTTTTTATCCATTTTTTCAATTTTTTTTTTAATTCTGTCTTTATATATCCTTCTTTTATGTAATTTATTTTATTTATTTCTTATTGTTTCTATTATCCTATCATTTCTTTTTATTTTATTTATTTTTTTTTTTTTTTTGTCTTCAGTCATTTGACTGGTTTGATGCAGCTCTCCAAGATTCCCTATCTAGTGCTAGTCGTTTCATTTCAGTATACCCTCTACATCCTACATCCCCAACAATTTGTTTTACATACTCCAAACGTGGCCTGCCTACACAATTTTTCCCTTCTACCTGTCCTTCCAATATTAAGGCGACTATTCCAGGATGCCTTAGCATGTGGCCTATAAGTCTGTCTCTTCTTTTAACTATATTTTTCCAAATGCTTCTTTCTTCATCTATTTGCCGTAATACCTCTTCATTTGTCACTTTATCCACCCATCTGATTTTTAACATTCTCCTATAGCACCACATTTCAAAAGCTTCTAATCTTTTCTTCTCAGATACTCCGATCGTCCAAGTTTCACTTCCATATAAAGCGACACTCCAAACATACACTTTCAAAAATCTTTTCCTGACATTTAAATTCATTTTTGATGTAAACAAATTATATTTCTTACTGAAGGCTCGTTTAGCTTGTGCTATTCGGCATTTTATATCGCTCCTGCTTTGTCCATCTTTAGTAATTTTACTTCCCAAATAACAAAATTCTTCTACCTCCATAATCTTTTCTCCTCCTATTTTCACATTCAGCGGTCCATCTTTGTTATTTCTACTACATTTCATTACTTTTGTTTTATTCTTGTTTATTTTCATGCGATAGTTCTTGCGTAGGACTTCATCTATGCCGTTCATTGTTTCTTCTAAATCCTTTTTACTCTCGGCTAGAATTATTATATCATCAATTTTAGGCCTCAGATTAATAGTAGAAGGAAGATTAAAGAAAAACAAACCAACATACTTGGCGTTTATAGACCTAGAAAAGGCTTTTGATAACGTAGACTGGAATAAAATGTTCAGCATTTTAAAAAAATTAGGGTTCAAATACAGAGATAGAAGAACAATTGCTAACATGTACAGGAACCAAACAGCAACAATAACAATTGAAGAACATAAGAAAGAAGCCCTAATAAGAAAGGGAGTCCGACAAGGATGTTCCCTATCTCCGTTACTTTTTAATCTTTACATGGAACTAGCAGTTAATGATGTTAAAGAACAATTTAGATTTTATTTATATCTTCTTTGTATCTTTTTATTTCCTTTATTCCCATTTTCTATTTGTTTTCATCATCCTTTTCTTCTTTAATTCTACCTCCAGCTTTATTCTTCTTCTAGTCTTCTTTATTAGTCATTTTATTCTACGTCTTCTATTTATTCTTTTATAGCAGTGATTCTCAATATTTTTAGCTCCACGACTCCCAAAAAGTAAAAAAAAAAATATATAAATATTTCGAGACCCCTCCCCACCCCATAATCGTAACTCAATGAAACCTTGATAAAACTATTTAGCTGCGTTGATAACGACCAGGTATGAAATTTACAAACATGAGCAATTTACATCTTCCAACTTTATGTGTACTAGTTCTTTTTAATTTGATCTGCTTTCATAATATTCTCTTTGAAAAGGTCATGTTTGAACATGCATATGATGTTGTTTGAACAAATCGTGCTCTCAGTAATATAAAAGAGGCGTAAGGGATTGCATAAAGTTAAGTTTAACATGAGAAGCCTGCGTCTGGTGCCTTTATTTAAATTTTAAAAGCAAAGTTTTATTAAAAATAATAATAAATTAAAGTTCAGTGTTTTAGAAAATCGCATACTTTGAGAACAAGCTTTTTTTTTTTTTTAAAAAATCCAGACTTAACTTATAAGAGTACACCTTACGTATCTTACATGCTAACATTAAGAGTAGGGAAGATGTCCAAACATCGTAAAATCGCAGAATAGCTCGTATTAACTACTGCAGTTGATATGGTCAGCATTTTAATAGGCATTGACGAAGAAACCAAAATGAAAAAAAATTCCGCTTGTTAACGACAAAGTATCAAAACGAATCGATGACATGGCTGTCAATGTTTGCGATCAGATAATTCAGCAAGTGAGTTCAAGTGATATTTTTTACTTCCTTGTACGAAGTAAAGCAAGTATTTCGGTTTTCAGATTTCAACGGAAATATCCATTTTGACCATCCCTGAATACATTTTGACTAGTTTCGGCATGATATCTATACGTACGTATGTATCTCGCGTAGCTCGATACGATTAGCCCTAGGATGTTGAAATTTTGGATTTAGGGTTGTTGTAACATCTATTTGGAGTAACAGTACAAGGTGAAAAGATAAAGATGCTACGATTTGCTGATGATATAGTAATTCTAGCCGAGAGTAAAAAGGATTTAGAAGAAACAATGAACGGCATAGATGAAGTCCTACGCAAAAACTATCGCATGAAAATAAACAAGAACAAAACAAAAGTAATGAAATGTAGTAGAAATAACAAAGATGGACCACTGAATGTGAAAATAGGAGGAGAAAAGATTATGGAGGTAGAAGAATTTTGTTATTTGGGAAGTAAAATTACTAAAGATGGACGAAGCAGGAGTGATATAAAATGCCGAATAGCACAAGCTAAACGAGCCTTCAGTAAGAAATATAATTTGTTTACATCAAAAATGAATTTAAATGTCAGGAAAAGATTTTTGAAAGTGTATGTTTGGAGTGTCGCTTTATATGGAAGTGAAACTTGGACGATCGGAGTATCTGAGAAGAAGAGATTAGAAGCTTTTGAAATATGGTGCTATAGGAGAATGTTAAAAATCAGATGGGTGGATAAAGTGACAAATAAAGAGGTATTGCGACAAATAGATGAAGAAAGAAGCACTTGGAAAAATATAGTTAAAAGAAGAGACAGACTTATAGGCCACATACTAAGGCATCCTGGAATAGTCGGTTTAATATTGGAAGGACAGGTAGAAGGGAGGAATTGTGTAGGCAGGCCACGTTTGGAATATGTAAAATAAATTGTTAGGGATGTAGGATGTAGAGGGTATACTGAAATGAAACGATTAGCACTAGGTAGGGAATCTTGGAGTGCTGCATCAAACCAGTCAAATGACTGAAGACAAAAAAAAAAAAAAGTAACATCTAGTTGTGCACCTTCCTTTTGATTGCAATCGTCTAAACTAAAACTGTTAAAAAAGACCAAATTCCAAAAAAAAAAAAATGGATTTTGGAGTTTATCTTAACTGCAGTAACAAGTCCTTATTGAGATTTTATCAACGATATTTCATAAGTGGTACTTATTTTCATTGGTTCCAGAGTTATAGCGAAATGAAATTTTAATTAATAAAATATGTGGATCTTACAAGAGGAATGCATATCGGTTCGAATTAGACATCATCTCCTTTTTTTTTAATTTAAATATATTGATTTATTAATAATTATTAACCTCTGTAAAAAAAAATTATAATTAAATAAAATATCAAAAGTTATTAATGAAATTATTTTATGTACTCTCTCATTTAAAAAAATGTGTATTTGTAATGTAATAGGCGTATAAGGAAATCATGTCCAGAACAGATTTTTATATTCAATTTGATGAATCAAAAAATGTGACAAATATTTGTCAGAGCGTATGTTTTAAAAAAAAAGGTGTTTTTACCATAATTTATTGATTTTCCTCCCAAATTTCTCAATAGTTACTGCAGATACGGTTCTGTGACTTATTTTATTTGATTTTTCATATAAAAACCATTAGAAATCACTAATTTTGCTTCTTAACTAACATCTTAAAAATCTCATTACGACTTTATTTCAACGGGGTAATTGAAATCCTAGTGAAATTTTTCACTAGACGTTACTCGCAAACGAAAAATATTAGTACATATGTTTATCTGAACTTTTTACATTATTTTCACGAGCAGAATAGGAAGAACTTCGTGATGCATTCTATATATATATATATATATATATATATATAAAATGATTTATCTTGAAAAAATTTATACAATAAAAAATACATTTATTTACTTGATTTTTCATGAAATAAGAAATAACTGACAAAAAAAAAGTTAAAATTAAAGAAAAAAGTGGAGAAAGAATAAATAAAAAATGATTAATTGAAAAATTTTATTGGAAGTTTTTCTTTAGTTTTCCAGGTCACGTGTGATTCATATGATATTAAAGAAATTGTTTTATATATATATATATATATATATATATATATATATATATATATATATACTACTTACACATATAAACCAGTGTAGAAAAAAAAACGAGAATCTAACATTTGGAAACTGTGATTAATGTTTCCTTATGAAAAATGATACATTACGTACGTAAAAGAATACATAAGGAATTCTTTGTGGTAGTTGTCCCACCAAAAGTAACACACACAAAGAGGGAGAGAGGGAGAGAACCTGAGAGGGTCAGCGAGAGGGTTTGAGAGAGAATGCGATGGGGTGAGTGAGAGTGAGAAAGACACACACACACGCGCGCGCGCACACACACACACAAATACACACACCACACCAACACAGTTATAGTTATATACGTACATTTATCAGTACATATTAAATAAATTTACTAAATGATTTTCTTATTAATTAGTTTCATTTAGAAATTTAGCTTAAAGAGTTAGAAGTACCTGGAATATTAGTTAAATAATAAGTAACTTCATAGACAATTCCAGATAATAATATTAATTTAAATAAAAATTAGTTTTAATAAATATATCCATAAATTTTACACTTTCTGTCCGTTTTGTTTTTTTAAGTAATTTATACTGAAAACAAATTAAAATAACCCAGTAATATTTAGAATATTTTTTTATTTTTGTCTTCAGTCATTTGACTGGTTTGATGCAGCTCTCCAAGATTCCCTATCTAGTACTAGTCGTTTCATTTCAGTATACCCTCTACATGCTACATCCCTAACAATTTGTTTTACATATTCCAAACGTGGCCTGCCTACACAATTTTTTCCTTCTACCTAACCCTGTAATATTAAAGCGACTATTGCAGGATGCCTTAATATGTGGCTTAACTAAAAGAAGACCCATAAGGGTTAGTGATATCAAAAATTGTTTCAGACAAAAGTTTTAGCTAATTTTGTTTAAAATTCTCAATTTGATTTAAATCTTATTTTTTACTTTTTAGAGGGTTTTTATAATTTGTTTCCTTTTTTTATTATTGTTAGTTAAATAAAAAGCTTTTTTATAAAATAATTTTTATATATAATCAAATATATTTTTGTAATTTTTTTTGTTTTTTTTTAAAGCTAAAAAATATTTATTTTTGCATATCAAAGTTACATACGTGTACCAATTTCAATAATTTTTATACGATAGTTCATGAGAAATGAAAATGTTCAACTAAATGCATGAATTTAGCGTAGGGGTAGCGTGTGGTAGCGTGGGGGTGGGTCATATCAAATTCCGACACCGTAGTGCTGTATTGTCATCGAAGTTACATACGTGTACCAAATTTCATTGATTTTCATACGATAGATCAAAAGATATAGCAGTTGCAAGATTTGATTATTCCTAAAGCGAGTTAAATAAAAGCTTTTTATGAGAAGTTATTCTTTAAATTAATTTTATGAAAAATATTATATATTTGACTTTAATTATTTTAAAAACTGTTTTAAAGTATTGATGGAAAAAAATCTAATCTTACATGCATTAAAAATATAAGTATAAAAAAAAGTTACCTTTTTTTTAGTGGTATATTAATTTTTTTCAAAAGTCCCTTTCTGAATTTTTTCCTCAATATATATATTATATTAAAGTCCATTAAGATCAAATAGAATGACATGAAAGGGGAAAAGAAAAAGTGATATTAAAAATATTGGTTGTGTCTTTTATATATATATATATATATATATATATATATAGTTAGACAGAGAGAGAGGTGAATGAAAGAGAGAGGAGATATGTGAAAGTACTAGAGTGAAGTCGAGAGAAAATGATTGGTTGTGCAGATGCTTTTATAAGGAGGGTTCTAGTAGAGGTATGAAAACGGGTGTTGAGTTGCTGAGTGATACAAAATACATTTCATTTAATAGTATATATCATGCCCCTACATCATTTCAACACGTCTATATCGACTGCAATGAGTATCTTACTCAATTTTTGTGCCTTTGAACATATTAGTGCAGTTAGTCCTTTCTCTTTCTGTATATTGTGTGTGTGTGTGTATATATATATATATATATAAATTATTAGCTTTAAATAAAGATTTTTTTCAACTACCATTAATTTAGTTATAATATTTCATTTTTTAGCATTGCCCCTATAAGAGGTACTAGTTTCATTTTTTTCGACTTGGCCAGCTAAAAGGACTGCGTTCTAACTTTTATATTCTTTTTCTGTTAATATTTTCCGATATTTTTTTCATTATTTCTGAGTGTTTTCCCTTCTTTTTTCTTCCTTTTACTTCTTCTATTTCTGGAAGGTATTTGTTCTAAAATCCTTTCATGTTTTTCATCAATTTTTTTTATAAAATTTTCGTCTGTGGTTATTTATTTTTCTTATATCTTTAGAAGATTTTACAAACAATTTTAGGTACACTATTTTATTTGGTAAATGATCGAATATTTTATTTATTATTATGTATTCTATGAAAGTGTTCGTAAACTTAGAGCTTATGATACATTAATCGAATACCGGTGTCACCAATTGTTCTTTACACATCGATTTTATTCATTATTTCAACCTAAAGATCATGAAATATTTGCTTAATGTCTGCTACATGGCGATTTCTAAGGGTTATGTTTATTGCATCGAGTATTTTCTGAAACGGGTTTTTGTCTAATATTAATGGACGCCACATGATTTCGGCAAAGTGTGATTCAACGAGATTTCTGGCAGTTCCATTATGCTTTTTATTCAGTATAAGAATTAGCTCACAAAATTAGCAAAATAATTTTCTACAATTCAACAACATAATTAGCAATTGTTAACTTATTCAGCTCACAATTTCAACAACCATTACAACCACTGAAGGATTAAAAAAATGGAATTGATGACTCATGGTATAATGATGGAACCCTTCTTTTTCCATTACTTTGGTTTGGTATGCACACCAAAAATCCAAGTAAAATATGTCTGGTTATGAACCTATATATCTGGTTTGATAAAATTCAGCAGGGTTTGAATCAAAATGTCTTTCTTTCTTTTTCTTTTTAGCCTCTGGTACCACATAAGGTATTAATCAGAAGATGAATGAGGATGATGTCCATGAATGTAAGTAAAATGTATTCTTGTACAGTCTCAGATCAACCATTCTTGAGATGTGTGGTTAATTAAAACCCAACCACCAAAAAATACCCCTATCCACGATCTAGTATTCAAATCCGTATAAAAGTAACTGCCTTTACTAGAATTTGAACCTTAGAACTGTCGTCTTTGAAATCAGCTAATTTACGAAGATATGTTCACCACTAGACCAAACCGGTGGGTTGAAACGATCTATCTAGAACATTCATAACAAAACACTCGCTTTTTTCACGACAAAACCCAAAAATATATTGTTGTTGGTAGTTACGACCAGCATGATTTTCGCGCCTCGGGAACAGCGTATTCTCATGACCGTACACTTACTCCAATTTTACTTTACCTGTGCTGTTCAACATAGTTTATACACAATTCTATAATGAACTTATTCCAGTCGACTACTGTATTCAATCTGGTAACCGATTCAAGAGCAATATTTGATAGTTCCAATGAATGACCAATTGTATAAAAAAGTATCACGGTCTACCCTGATCCCGAAGAAAAGACTCTCACCTTTTGGTGATCCCGATCGCTACACCACCCTCACCGTTCCTAGAACTGACGGGCTTTGCTGGAAGTTGTCTTTTAGACCCTCTAACTCTGATTGCATATCAAAATCTTCAGTTTGGTCTCTTTCAGGATACCACCGATGCAAATATTTCGGCAGACATTTTCATCAATGTATTTACTGAACTGTATAGTTGCCTTCGTTTAGGCTTCTTCCAATCTCGTTCACCTACTTTAATTTATATTCCTCTCGACTATTGGATTAACTATTCCGCTAAAACGCAATCTCCGCATCTGTTTCTAACATCCCAAGGACTTACGTAAAATAATCATTACCAATAACTGATTTTCGAACTAGACTATACTGTCAAACATTTATTATGTAGTATTTGAGTATACTAGAAACTACTAAATTTTATTCGCATACCTCCTTAAATAACTGTTGATCGTAACAAAGAAATTTTTTTTGCCTACAAATATTCAAATCCATCTCTTGATTTGTCAAAACAATTAAGAAACTTTAATAAAATTTAAACGAAAAGCATACATTAACTCTCCCTTCTTTCGGAATCGAGGTCAACGAGTTCATTTTCCCACACCGCAGCTCCAGCAAAGAGTTTCTAACTCAACCTTTTTCTTTTTCCTGTTTAGCCTCCGATAACTACTGTTCAGATAATACTTCAGAGGATGAATGAGGATGGTATATATGTATATAAATGAAGTGTAGTCTTGTACGGTCTCATCTCTACCATTCCTGAGATGTGTGGTTAATTGAAACCCAACCAACAAAGAACACCGGTATCCACGATCTAGAATTAAAATCCGTGTAAAAATAACTGGCTTTACTAGGACTGGAACTCTCGACTTCCAAATCAGCTGATTTGTGAAGCGGATTTTCTAACTCAACCTAGATCCATCTTAAAGAACGAATAGCTCAAGTTAACGGGACTTGATACGAAAACGCCTATCCTGACAAATAAGCGCCCAAGCAGGCTCCTAGCCACCCAAATTGCTACTCTATTTAATTAGATTCCTTCAGTCATCCTCTTCAGGGGGTAGAAACCTCACAAAGACAGCAACTTTTCAACATCATTCTTTTTTATTTTACTTCATACTTCTCCAAGAATGCTAAAAAATACAGGTCTATTGTTTCATTTATTAAGCTAAGATTTCATATAAAATCAAAATTTATACCTTAATTCTGATCACAAGTATTTCAGTCTGGCTTAATTTCACCGAAGTAGAAGAAATTAGCACGAAATTTGTTTCCAGCCCATACTCTCTAACAAAGTGTTTTCTTTATTTGTATGAAATTTCTTTTTTACTTACATCAGTAGAACTTATCCTAAACGTTTGTGTTATATACTTCATGAATCACTGTATATTTAGATACCTTAATGAATCAAAATATTTTATAATCCCTCATAATGTATATTTTGTGAAGTACAAGATCTGTAAATAAAGTAATGACGACTGGTTTAGAAAAACTTTATTTACAATCTAATTATCCATGGACTCTTATCACGTTCGAAATAGTTCCCGTGGGAAGCCATGCAACACTTAAAACGGTTTTCCCACTCTTCATAGCAGTATTGGAACTCAGAAACCGGAATATCCTTCAGGTGGTCGGTTAGATTTTTTTAATTTTTTCTACTGTTCCAAAATTTTGTCCTTTGAGGTGCTTTTTAAAATCCGGATCAGGGAAAAGTCGCAGGGACTCAAGTCAGGTGAATAAGGTGATTGAGGAACTGTAAGAAAGTTTTCTATGCGAAAACTTAATTGGGAGTGCAATGGGACATGGTGAATTGTCATGATCCAGCATCCAGTTGTCTTTGATGGCTGATCTCACGCGGGCATTTCTTTTCCTCAGTTTTTCATATCTCGATAAACATATTGACTTACATTCTGTCCTGTAGGCAAAAACTCCTAATGGAAAATGCCATTGCTATTGAAGAAACAAATTTGAATGGTTTTGATTTCTGCTTTGATCATTTTTGCTTTTTAGGGACTTCGTGAGTTTGAAGTGTGCCACTCCTTGCTCTGGCGTTTTATTTCTGGGTCGTACTTAAATATCCAAGATTCATCACCAGTAAAAATATTTTTTTAGAAAATCAGGATCAGTTTCAATTCGCCCTAGAAGATCGCGGCACACTTCCACCCTGTGAAGTTTTTTTAGACCATTTTTGCACAAACCTTTTTCATGTCCAATTCGTTTGTCAAAATTTGATGGACTGTGTTATGGTTCAAACTCAATTGTTCTGCACTCATTCTGACAGTTAATCGCTGGTTGTACCTTATCAAGTCTTTGATTCGCTCAACATTGTCGTCACATTTTGACGTTAACGATCTTCCACAGCGTGGATAGTCCGCAAGTGATTCCCGCCCATCTGAAAATGCTTTTAACCATCTTAAAACTTGGGATCGTAGCAGAGCGTCATCTCCATACGCCCTTTTCAATTTTTCAAAAATTTCAGTAGCATTGTAACGGTGTTTAACACAAACTTGATTACACAATGTTGCTCATAATTAGTATAATTCATTTTTGAAACGCACTACAAAAAATCGTTCTGCAAAATGTTTGTTTACATCTCACGTGGCAACAATACATAAAAATATTAATACCTAATATAAATCAGTTGTTTTTATAACCATATATTTATTAGTAACTTTACAGTGTTACCACTTTGGCTGCCAAAAAAAAACTAGTCTCATTACTTTATTTGCAGATTCCTTTATAACCAAAAATTCTAATACAATATTTAAAAGTATTCTAATTTAGAATATTTTACTTGTTTTAAAATGTAAGATTTATGCTTGTGTGCGTCTACCAGGAAGAGGTTTTGATTATCGAGCTATACGTATGAAAATATATTACATTTATAATATCAGCTTATTGAATTTTATGATAAATAATTATTTTTCCTCCATTTTAATGAATAAATATCACATTTAACATTAAAATAAATTCGTTTATTTATTTCTTAGTATTGAATCTTTTTAATAATAAGTAATCATAAATTTTATTTATCATTTAAATTACTAAAACTATTTCATACGAAATGATTCTATTATATCGTTTTATATGATAAAATTATGACTCATATCCTTTTAAATCTTCAAATAAAAAATAAATAACGAATATATAAATGCGAATATATACCATAGAGTTGTAATCTGGTATTTAAATTTGGGTCATCTAAATCAAATTTTATTGCTTAATATATTTTTACTTAGCCGATCAGTTTTTTATGTATTATACTATAAACATGTTAATATATCCTATCCGTACTCCAACCACCATCACAAAATTTCATCAAAACTTAGTTTATCCAATCAAAAATTGCTAAGTTTTGCACATTTAACACATGTACTTGTACATACGTACGTATGAAAATTATCCCCTCAATTTTTTTCTGTTTTCTCGGATTCCTGGATTATGAAACATCGATAAATGTAAAAAAAAACCATTCCCCATTTTGTGACTGATTACCACACTTTCCATCATAGCTATAGAGCTATGATGTCAAAAAATTAAATACACAGTCTGACCCACAGGAAAGGTGACTGATTTTATATTCGCATAACTACTAACGCGATCTGTGAACGGATGCATTAATTAACTAGAGCGGTATTTCGACTACCTTCAGTTTTAAATTTAACAGCGCTGGCATTACAGATTGCTCGTAATAACCAAAACTTTAACAGTATGATATGAACTTCGGTCGTGAAAGGAGCAATGGAGCAACGTGCAAACATTAAGTTTTGTTTTAAATTGGTTAAAAGTGCCACACAGACTTTTAAAATGATAAAAAAATGTTTGTGGTAATAAAGCAATGAGTATTTAAAACGTTTTTAAGTAGTATACAAGGTTTTGTGATGGTAGAGAGAGCATTGAAAATGATCCACGTACAGGAGCATCATCGACAGTTCATGTAGAAGTAAATGTTCAAAAAGTAGCTGAAATTCTTCAAAATGATCATTGTGCATCTACAGAGTGTCCCATATAAAACGCAACCCAACCTTATATTGGTAGGTATTGAAGTAATAAAAAGGCATGTGTAAATGTAAATGTAATTTTTATTATTACCATCCATTACCTTACATTTAGAGTAAATGTTGGAAGTGGCCGCCATCTTCTTGAATACAAGCTTCGATTCTTTTTACAGCGTTTCTTGGAACTTTTTTCAAATTTTGTGGCCGTATATTTAATACAGCTTGTTCAATATTGACTTTGAATTGTTCAAGTGGTTTGTTGCTGCAGGCTTTATCTTGAAGTAACCCCCTAGAAAAAAATCCGCCGTAGTCAAATCTGGAGATCTTGGTGGCCACAAGCCTCGACCGATAACACGATTACCAAAGAATTCCTCGACGAAATCAGAAATCGAACCTGTGTAGTGCGATGTCGCACCGTCATGTTGTAGCCGGCAGTGTCTGTCTTACTCTTCCAAGAGTGCGATGAACCGAAATAAAATATCCTGATATCGTTCTGAATTAACGGTGTTTTCGAAAAAAATAGGACCGATTATTTTCTTCCGCGGTATCGCGCACCACACGCCCGACTTCTGCGGGTGTAATTGTTTTTCGTGATAAACGTGGGGATTTTCAGCGCTCCAAATTCTACTGTTTTGGCTGTTTACGTAGCCATCCAAATGAAACCGTGCTTCATCTGTGAAAAATAACGAATCCATAACGTTAATTCCCTCACGCAGAAATCGACGGAACCGTTGACAATATTGTAGCCGTTTTTCTTTGTCGGGCTCAAGAAGTTGATGATACGTTTGAATGCGATAAGGTCGTAATTGTAATGGTTTGGTCGCCCGATGAACAGTTGATTTAGATAAATTAATTTCAGCAGACAAACGTCTGATCGATTTATTTGGCGAGGCGAATAATCGGTCTTTGATTTCAGTGACTGTATCTGTATTCAACACTGACACAGATCTTTTGTGTTCCTTGTTATTAACAGAACCGATCTCTCTAAATTTTGCGACTAACCTTCTTACTGATATTTTGTTAGGAGCCGGTTTATCTGGGTACTTATGGTGAAACAAATCTTGCACTGCAACCGCTGATTTCGTACTGAAGTACTACTTAACAATGAAAACACGTTCATGTAGCGAAAACACCATCTTCTCCGTAGCGATACACTGAACGTTATGATTGCATTGTTGTTACTATCGGTAATGTTCTACTGCGTCGCCGCGATGTTCAGATGTTGGACGAGTCCATTTCAGTAACGAGTAGGGGAATAAGCTTGACTTTTGAAATTTCATGGATGAGTGATTGATGGGTTGGGTTTTATATGGGACACTCTGTAACCTGTACCACGTTAATTGAGGAGATGACTGGAATTCCTAAAACAATTGTACATCGCATTCTAACTGAAAATTTGGACAAAAAGAAGATATGTTATCGCTTTGTGTCCCATTCACTCACTGACTATCAAAAAGACTGTAGAGTGGAACACTGCAGACACAAGAAAAGGATCCACACCGCTAGGGACCCAGACTTCATGTCTTGCATCGTAACAGGTGATAAAACATTTTCAGTATTTCGAGTGTTTTCATCGTTTTGATTAAACTTCAGATATCCAGACGGCTACGACCATGGTACTCCAGGCAATTTCAAAAGTTGAGTATCAGAATTGTTTCGAACAATTTCTCCAACGCTTCCAGTTGTGTATTAACTCACAAGGAACCTATTTTGAATTAAAAGCCATATAAACTAAAAATAAAAAACGTCTTGTAATTTATTTCACATGAATCACCTTTCCTGTTGGACTAACTGTGTATGTATATGACATCCTGACTCCCTAGGGAAAGACATCCGTCTTGTGATGATCCCCATCCCCACACACACTATCCCTTCCGTTCCTAGCTGCAATGGGCTTTACCAGAAGTCATTTTTTATATCCTCTAAAAATAATCACATAACACATGCATTAGTTTTGCTTCTGTCAGGTTGCCACCAATGTAAATGCCTCGGCAAATGTTTCCGTCAGTATATTTACACAACTTATTCTTGTCTTCGTGTGTGGCAGTTCCAACCACGATCAGATACCATAACTTAAAACCCTCAACTATCAAATTAATCAAACCGTGCGATCCCCACGTTTTCCTCTAACATCGAAGGTTTCATATAGAAATATTTCCTATTTCATTTAGATCAGCATTACTTGATTTAGTCTTAAAACACCAAAAATACTTTCCTAATACCAACAAAACGACAGTTGATGGCAAAAAAGACAATTTTGTCCTACAATTCAATACTCAAAGTCTTCTTTATTTATTTAAACAAAATTAAGAAACAGATTCACAAATTTAAAAAGCCTCTAATGAAAACATACCTTATTTTTTTCTGTTCTTGTCCAGTTCTAGGAACGAGGTCAGTGTCTACACCCTCCCACAGCACAGCTCAATCACAGATTTCTCCACAAATCTATTCTTATCCTGACAGCAAATATATCAGCTAACCATAACTTGATGTCTAAACGCCTATCTTGGCAAGTATGCACCCTAACGGGCCCGTTACCATATGGATTGATATTACTTCTATACAACTATAACATCATCAGATTCCCTCAGCCCTCCGCAGGACTAAGAATCTAAGTAATTCAGCAATTGAAATTCCAATTAACTTGCAGAGCAAAACACAATTGATCCTCGCAACCTCTCTTAGATACTTTGGTATATTCAGCTTTGTACCTGGGAAGAAATATGAGATACTTTACGCATCGTGAATGGCCCTACATTCCGGATAAAATTGATTCTTGGGTCATGAAACGTCGAAAAATACAAAAAATCTTATATCAAATTTTTTGACGGATTACCATACTTTTTTTTCTTTTTCAAGCATTTTTTTTAAATTAAAAATTTAATTAAGATTTAAATATAAAGTTTTTTCATGTTAAATATTTGTTTTTGGAGGATTACATAAGCTTTTTGTAATGAATGGACATTTCTTTATAAAATTTAATTATAGCAATAAAAAAAAGTAATATGTGTAAAGTTCTAGTAGAGTGCAGAATAATTTTTTTTGTTTTTTTTTTTTTAATTTTGTATTGCGAATAAAAAAAGATGTATAAATTAAATACGTATATATAAATAAAAAAATATATATATTTTTTAAAATGTACATACATAAAATTTAAAATAGTAGATAGATTTAACTAACTTATGTTTAAAAAAAAATAATAATATTTTTCAGTGAGTGTAATAAATACCTAAATTGGTTGTACTCTCATATGTGTTAATGTAATTTATAACCTCTTTGCAAAAGAATTGTTTTTATTTAATTTCTCTCAAGGGAAATATTGTTTGTTTATTTGGTTTTTTAAATTTATTTTATTTCCATTTTTTATTAGAGGGTTGGTTATGGAGAAAGTAAATTTAATTAACACATATGTTTACATGGCAAATATTAATCTTTTGTTTTTCATATATTCAGCAAACATTCTTTAATCATAGAAAAAGAATTAAGTGTATATATATATATATAGACACACACTGTTAAAGTAGCTTTTTCAACGAAGCCAACTATATAACAGAATTAGTTTTAAATTATGATTACTTTTAAAATAATATTTTATTAGAAATTAGTAATGTACTATTTAATTAGATGTTTTTGATTTAAAAAAAAAAATATTTTTATTTTTTTTTAAATATTGATTAAAATTCAAATGAGGAATTATTATTTTTTTAAATATTATTTACTGTATTTAAATGTTACATACATGACAAAAAAGTGCATTATTAGAAAAAAAACCAAGAAAATCTTTCTACCAAGGGCTTAAGCTTTCTATAGAGACAAACTACTGAATTGAAAAATAAATTTATATCTTAAATATTCAACTGTCCATTAATCAATTGATTTCACAATAAAAATTCTGACAAAAAAGTTATAATACTTTCCTGGCATTAATTATTTATTTTTTTTTTTTTTTACGTCGGAAGTGGGAAAAATTGCCTTAACCAAAACCCAGTAGTCCGTACATATTGAATGTGTGGGGTTCACCGCCTACTGCAGTGGGACCCACTAAAAAAATTACTCCCTCACGCAACGAGATGCTATAATTAATGCCGATGGGATAACCTCAGCATCTCGCACGTCACGGGCACATCTCACATTCATACAAATATTTACACCTCTCATTTATACTCTTTAGATTTAGACGACTAAATTCATACTCTTTACTCATTCATACAATTTAGATTCGGAGTAACAGTACAAGGTGAAAAGATAAAGATGCTACGACTTGCTGATGATATAGTAATTCTAGCCGAGAGTAAAAAGGATTTCGAAGAAACAATGAACGGCATAGATTAAGTCCTACGCAAGAACTAACGCATGAAAATAAACAAGAAGAAAACAAAAGTAATGAAATGTAGTAGAAATAACAAAGATGGACCACTGAATGTGAAAATAGGAGAGAAAAGATTACGGAGGTAGAAGAATGTTGTTATTTGGAAAGTAGAATTACTAAAGATGGACGAAGTAGGAGCGATATAAAATGCCGAATAGCACAACCGAAACGAGCCTTCAGTAAGAAATATAAATTGTTTAAATCAAAAATTAATTTAAATGTCAGGAAAAGATTTTTGAAAGTATATGTTTGGAGTGTCGCTTTATATGGAAGTGAAACTTGGACGATCGGAGTATCTGAAAAGAAAAGATTAGAAGCTTTTGAAATGTGGTGCTATAGGAGAATATTAAAAATCAGATGGATGGATAAAGTGACAAATGAAAGAGGTGTTGCGGCAAATAGATGAAGAAAGTAGCATTTGGAAAAATATAGTTAAAAGAAGAGACAGACTTTTAGGCCACATACTAAGGCATCCTGGAATAGTCGCTTTAATATTGGAAGGACAGGTAGAAGGAAAAAATTGTGTAGGCAGACACGTTTGGAATCAAACAAATTGTTAGGGATGTAGGATGTAGAGGGTATACTGAAATAAAACGACTAGCACTAGGTAGGGAATCTTCGAGAGCTGCATCAAACCAGTCAAATTACTGAAGACAAAAAAAAAAAAAATTCATAGTCTATTCATAGAAATGAGTATTTTCTATTTCATACAAAAAAATATATATATAAACTACATAACACATTTAGACACGATTTACAGTCAATAATGTATACACCGCACAATAAATACACCGCAGCTATGCTGACCTGAGACAACAGGAACGCGTTCTGCGGGAGCCATTTGTGACGACAATGCCGAGGTACCCCCGCGCCACCTGCCACCGAAGTCTGACGCCCATCGCTGCCCTCAACCGACATCTCCTCTATCAGTTTCCGCTGTAGCACCCTTTTAAACCACCGGGCATACGCAGTCCATCCATCATCGGAAGAGAGCATCAACCCCATGATTTCCCCCGGCGAGTTCAAATCGTCACATGATATTTCCTGTCACCATCTGGGGCACACAAAGAAGGTGTGCTCCACGTCATCACAATACTGGCACAGTTCTGTGCTCCTCTTTCTGATCCTGCAGAGGTAGATCCCGAACGACTCATGATCTGTCCTGAGCCGTCCAGAAGTCCACCTCTCCATAAAGTCTATTGATCCAGGGAGTCACCTCCGGGATCAAGATGTAGGTCCAGTGCCCGTCCATCGCACTCCGCCACCCCTCCTGGAAGTCAGCCAGAAAGCGGTCGCTCTACACCTCTCTTCCATCTGTGGCTCTATCTCTTTTCTCTTTGGTCAGCAGGTCCAACGCTGGCATACCAGCCACCACCAGTGAGGCAACCAATGATACCGTCCGGTAGAACCGCGCAACTCTTCTCCTATAAATATCATTCAATCTCTGGACATTTCTTACCGCTCCAAATGCTTCCCATTATACCGGTACTGCATACAAAATCATCGATCCGGTTATTTTTTATTATATTGTGAAATAATAATTATACATGAAAAATTGTCTTATTGTTGTGGTGGGAGTAATTTATGATGAAGTTTTATTGTAAAATTATCATTTTATATATTTAAAATATGGTTGGGTTTCAATTAACTACACATCTTAGAAGTGGTCGACCTGAGTCTTTTTCAGGCTATACGTTTTACCGGTACGTTTACATTTACACTGTAGTTAAGGTCTGGCAATCCTGAAGCGGTTTTTCTATTTTGTACATGATGTACAGTTTTAGGTATTATGTAACACGTATGTATTATTAAAAAATTAAAAAAAATTTATTATGTTCCTTGATTAGGTGTATTTGTAAATGGGTATCAGTTATGTCCAATTTTTAAAATGTGTTTAGCGAAATTTGATTTTTCTTTATTATTTTTAATTATACAATTAATATGTCTTTAATTTTTTTATGGCGAATGAATAATTTGTCATTCCAATATATTTTCCTTGTGTTTCTAAATTATAATTAAAATCATGATTTATTGTTATTGAAGGGTTTTCATTATTTATGAATTTTATTATTTGTTGTATACGCTGTTTTTAATTTAAAAGTTTTAAATATTTTAATGCAATTTATATTTTATTAAATTTCACAGTAATCATTTATTATATTATTATGTATTAGCTTTTTTTCCTTATGTGTATTTTATTTTTTATTTTGGTGTATAATTTATTTATTAATTTAGTATCATATCCATTATTTAAAATTATTATTTCAATATTTAATTTTATATCTTATATAAAAGAGAATGTCCTGACTCGTAATCAACGTACAACCAAAACCATTATAGGTAGAGACTTGAAATTTTCAGGGTACCTTCGTATATTTAATTAGGCGTGCACTAAGAAAGGATTTTGCGAAATTTTAATTTTAAAGGGTTCAAATGGATAAAAAACTAAATTCTTGTTAACAGCGGTATCTGTTAGACGTAAAAGCAATATACGCTATACTAAATATTTTACGATTCAATTGCAATGTTTCCGATATGTGTGTCCGTTATAAACTAAAAAACTACTGGACCGATTTACGCGGGGGGAAGAAGGGAGAAAGGGAAAAATGGAAAAATGGGAAAAGAGGAATGAGGAAGGGGAAAAGTTAAATGGGGTAATGGGAAAGGGAAGTAAGGAAAAGATAAACGGGAGAAGAAAAAGGAAACTGTGATCGTGACTGGAAGCGTAAGTAACCATAAAGCACGGGTGGAGCCGCGATGGGGATGCTAAATTTGGGATTGTAATAAATTTTTTATTTATCTTTATTGGACTTTTATATTGAACTATTTTAATCCGTTCATAAGAAGGGAGAAAGAGAAAATCGGAAAGGGAAATAGAAAAAAATCGAAAAGGGAAAATGGAAAAAAGGGGAAAACGGAGAAAAGGAAATGGAAAGGAAAACAGAAAAATAAAGAAAAAGGTGAAGGGGAAAAGGCTAATGGGGGAAGAGGAAGGGGATTCAAAAATTTAATTAAAATTAAATAAATAATATTAAATTAAATTTAAAATAAATGAATAAAATGGAATTAAAAAATTAGAATACGTAAAGCAAATAATTGAAGATGTCAGATGCAAAAGAATTGGTTGAGATTAAAAGCGTAGGTAAAGCATTGAAACGAAGTAATTCATTACATCTGTCAAATAAGTAATATTAATACATCGTGTCCGTGCACGCAGAGCGACAGAGTGAGTGTGTGAGTGCTCCAGAAGAATTCCGTTAAATTTTACAGCTGTATTTCTCTGTTTAAAATAATGAAAAAAAAGTTCATAACATACATGTTTCCGGAAAAACCTTTGTTTTTAAATTCGGAATAACAAAGAATTTTATCATCATTTCTGCTTACCGGTAAAATGAATCTATAACGAAATTCATCGAAAACCAATTGAAATCGAAAACCGGGGAAGATGGGAGAAAGGGAAATAGGGAAAAATCGAAAAAAGGAAAAGGTAAAAGAAGAAGAAGGGGAAAATGGAAAAATAATAAAGGGAAAACGGGGAAAAGAGGAACAGGAAGAGGGAACGGGAAATACGGTAAGAGGAAGGGGAAAGGAAATTAAGGGAAAGAGAAACGGGAGAAGAAAAAGGAAACGGGAGAAAACGGGAATGGAAAGCGAAGTGAGCGATGACCCTCTGATCGTGACGGGAAGCGCAAGTAACAACAGAACACGGGCGGGGCCGCGATGGGGATGCTAGGTTTGGGATTTTAATAAATTTTTGTTTATCTTTATTGTACTTTTATATTGAACTATTTTAATTCATTCATAAAATGGATTGGTCTAACAAATATTATCCAATTTTCTTATCTTCCTTTATTTAAGTTTTGGGCAACAATTCATTGTTTATCGTTTATTTCTTCAGTATTATTCGTCAAAAAATTTATCTACCGTTTTATCAGGATTTAATGAAAATCTAAATGTAATACTGTTGATTAAATATATTTATTTATAAAAAAATAAGTTTGCTATTAAAAAAGCATGCGAGTGAAGCTTCATCTATATTGTAGGTGAAGTCGCGACGGGGTACGCTAGTGTAATTATATAAAAAGTATACACCTGATCACCAAGAGACATGTACTTACGAATCGGGATTTTCCGCTAGTGATCGGTAAATTCCGGTGCCTGTTGTCTGAACTAAGGGACACACCCACACACAGAAAAACAGACACATACAAATGTCCTTTTGTAGGTTAGTATATGTGTACGCGTATTCATAGAGTTATTCAGGAAGAAAGGGAAAGTTCAGGAAAGTTCATACAAATATATGTCTGAAAATGCTTTGTTATTAAGTTACGGCTAATGAAAAATTTCGCCTGGATTTTAGCTCCCCCCGGTTAAATAAAGTCATACTGAAATTTTTAAGACGTTATATAATGGTTAAAGTTTATGATTTCTTATGTTTTTCATCTAAATTTCGAATAAACCAGTTCCTAGAATTTTATCTCCCATAGAATTTACGATATCCAACGTAAAAAAACAAAATTCGGTGGCAAAAACACGCTTTTTAAGGTTTGAAGTACAATCATTTCCTTAAATGACTAATAAATTCATAAATAATAATATATTTTAATATATATTTTATATAAAATATTTTATAATATAATAATATTTAATAAATAATAATACTGAAGAAATAAACGATAAACAATGAATTGTTTATCGTTTATTTCTTCAGTATTATTCGTAAAAAATTTTATCTACCGTTTTATCAGGATTTAATGAAAATCTAAATTTAATATTGTTGATTAAAAAAACAAGTTTGCTATTAAAAAAGCATTGCGAGTGAAGCTACATCTTTATTGTGGGCGAAGTCGTGACGGGATACGCTAGTATTATTATATTTTAAATATTTTAACGCTCTATAAATTAATGAATTGCCATTTTTTAACTATAAGAATTAAAAGATTTGAAATGTATCATAGTAATCTGATTAGTTGGCTTTCTATACATTTTTATATCCATTTTATTAATGATACATTTTTTGTTAAATTATATGTCCAAGTTCATTCGTCTTAAGGATTAAAGAACATATTAATTGTATAATTTAAAAAAAATGTAATTTCGCTAAACACATTTTAAAAACTGGATATAATTATAACCCCAACAAATCTGTTAAAATATTATAATAGAATGAAATAAATCCAAGATATTAGAAATATTTCATGTATATTTGAGTAATAATAAATTAATGAATGAACAATTCAAATTTGATGATATCCTGTATATAAATTATACAATAATTAATTATTAATAGATTGGTATTATTTAATTTATATTTCATAAAAACCGTAATTATGATACCAAAGAATGCAGGGGCAGATAAATGTGAAGAATACAGAACAATTAGTTTAACTAGTCATGCATCAAAGATCTTAACTAGAATTTTATACAGAAGAATTGGGAGGAGAGTGGAAGAAGTGTTAGGAGAAGACCAATTTGGTTTCAGGAAAAGTATAGGACATGGGAAGCAATTTTAGGCCTCAGATTAATAGTAGAAGGAAGATTAAAGAAAAACAAACCAACATACTTGGCGTTTATAGACCTAGAAAAGGCTTTTGATAACGTAGACTGGAATAAAATGTTCAGCATTTTAAAAAAATTAGGGTTCAAATACAGAGATAGAAGAACAATTGCTAACATGTACAGGAACCAAACAGCAACAATAACAATACAAGGACAAGGACTCCCTTTCTTATTAGGGCTTTCCTTATTATTACTCTCTTTCCTCCTTATTACTCCCTTTCCTTATTATTACTCTCAGCTAGAATTACTATATCATCAACAAATAGTAAGATCTTTATATTTTCACCCTGTACTGTTACTCCGAATCTAAATTGTTCTTTAACATCATTAACTGCAAGTTCTATTTAAAGATTAACAAGTAACGGGGATAGGGAACATCCTTGTCGGACTCCCTTTCTTATTACGGTTTCTTTCTTATGTTTTCTTCAATTATTAATGTTGCTTTTGGTTCCTGTAAATGCTAACAATTGTTCTTCTATCTTTGTATTTTAACTGTATTTTTTTAAAATGCTGAAGAGTTTATTCCAGTCTCGATAACCAACGTTTTCTAGATCTAAAATTTTTTTAAAATGTTTTAACCATTTTCATATGTCATTATTCTTCCATTATACGAGTGTAAGAATATAACCAATGCCAGGAAAGTATTTCAACTTTGTTTTCAGATTTTTTTGTTACCTCTAAATTGAAAAATAGTATAATTCATTATGTTTAACAAAGTTTCTTCTTTTAAAAAAAGTATAAAATAAATCCATTTACAGGTTATATCTATCTTGTAAAGAATTTTACTGAATTAAATTAAATTTTGCTTTTATAAATCGAATGAAAGGTATTTCATCGATACCTATAAACATATCGATAGCTTTAAATTTGCTAATTTACACCAAAATACAATCAATTTCTGGTTTATGAAAAAATATGTTTTTTTTTTCATTTTCCTTCATAAGATCCAATTTTCTAAAGTAATACTCTTTATTATTCCCAATCGTCCCTTCATTTTTAAGAAACACACACGCGCGCGCGCGCGTGTAAATATATATATTTCTTACAATTTTCTATCTTCATAACTATTGATTTTCTTAGTTAGAGCAAGATGTAAAATAAATAGAAAATTTTACTTTTTTAAAAAGAATATGCCAGCTACTCTTTTTTTTAATATATATATATATATATATATATATATATATATATAGGGTGTCCTACGAAGAAACTTTACGAACATGTTCTACTAGTGATAATAATGAACAAAGCTCAATAGGTCTAGAAATGCTTTGTTTTCGAGTTACGGCTAGCGAAAGATTTCGTCCGTATTTCAGCTCTTCTAATAGAAAGTAGCAATACTGTTATGTTTGGGACCCAAATAAAGAATAATTTTGGTGGTTTTTTATGTAAAATGAACTGGGAAATAGAGTAAAACATGTTCTTAAACTATAATTTCAGTAGTTTTTATGATATACGATGTAAAACTCAAAATTCGGTATCGGAGAAAAAAAGTGTTTTTTTTTTGTTTTTTTTTTTTAAGGTTTGTAATACAACAGTTTTAATAAATAATTACGAAAGATTTCGTAATAAAACTTGTAGGGAAATTGATTTTGAGAAAATTAGTATAAATACAACCAATAAAAAGTACATAGAAACTTTAAAAAGTCGGCCTTTTATTACAAAAATAAGACGATAAATAGAGAGAAAATCGTATAATTCTTTTTCTACTTAATAAACTTAATTTTTAAAGCATTTTGTAAACATTTTTTGGTGTATCAGTATTTACAAACGAAAGGGTCATTCCGACGTGTTCTTTGTTTGTTGAATGCCAAATAAATTATCTTCTTTATGATGAACATCGTGTGATTCAGGATATTCAGTGTAGCCCAGGGCACTAGTACAAGACGAATTTTATGTCGCAGTGGTTTGTCAAGAAAAGTATGGTACATCCTACGAAAACAACGTCTTTGTTTGTGTAATTTTGATCTTTGTTATATATACACACACACACAAACTGATTCAGGAGGATAGGACAATACTTTGACAACTCATTCTAGAAGCTAAAAATAAGAAAAAAGTTCATATAAATATAGGTTTGAAAACGCTTCGTTAGCGAGTTATACAGAGTGAAACATTTCGCCCGAGTTTCAGTTACTCCGGGTAAATTAAGGCTTTCTGAAATTCTGGAAAGGTCAATTATGGGGCAAATTCAATTCTTTCTTATGGTTTTTGAGCTGGGAAATCGAAAAAAATAGGTCCCA
Organism: Lycorma delicatula; assembly: GCF_047948215.1. Lineage (NCBI taxonomy): Eukaryota > Metazoa > Arthropoda > Insecta > Hemiptera > Fulgoridae > Lycorma > Lycorma delicatula. The sequence goes on from NC_134467.1 coordinate 25,408,519, forward strand.
GAACTTTATTTCTCTTATTTTCTATGATATCCCGTGTAAAACGCCAAAAATAGGGTCAAAAACACATTTTTTTTTACGTTTGACGTACTATAACGTTGTTAAATTGGCAATAAATCATACATTTTTTTAAACGTAAGTTGTAGAGAATTTAATTGTAAGAATATTGATGTAAATAATGTCAACAAAAAAGAAATAAAATTTTAAACATGTCATTTGAATCATTCTGTATATATGCTCAAATTTACCAATAGCGAAGCGTTGCCGGGTCTTTTAGTAATAACAATAAATAAAATAATAAATAAATAACAAATATCAGAAGTTATTAATGAAATAAAATTTTATGTACTTTTTAAAAATGTGTTTATGTAATTTAATAGGCGTACAAGGAAGTCATGTGGTGCCCAAATCCGTTTTTTTCCGTGCATAATTATTTTTCTACTATATAAAAATATATAACCAATGCCAAGAAAGTATTATAATTTTTCTATCAGTTTTTTAATGAAAAAACAAATATTTAATAAATCAAATTAAGATAATTATTTAATAGTACAATAGAACTGACGAACAGCTCTTAAATTAATGTAAAGTGAAATCGAAACCTCAGTATAAACAAAGTTAATAAATTACGTGATGTCGTTCTGATTATAATTAACTTGTGATATTCTCACGGTAGCATTTTGTATAGCAGTTATAAAATCCATCTTGGTAAAATAAGCTTGGAACTTTAAATTTTAAAGATTTATTATTGGGGGGTTTTTAAACTGCAGATATTAAAATTCGGTCCAAACATTTATGTAAATCTATTTTAGTGTTACTGTAATTAGTAAAAATTTAAAATAATATCGTAGATTGGAAAGATCGTGCGTTTTGTTGTACGCAACTACAATACGTCTAGGAAAACAGGTTTATTAGTGGCCATTCTCACAATTAATCGACAGCCAAGATAAATGCATGAGTGTTCGGTAACAGAAGATAATTTACTATAATGCGTGTCTAATATTATTCTAATCTTAAAATTTGGTCAGGTGACGTTTTTGTGTTAATATATCGCAAAAAAATCTGTTGTGGACGCCACATGACTTCCTTGTACGCCTATTAAATTAAAAGTACGTAAAATTTTATTTCATTAATAACTTCTGATATTTTTTCGTCATTTTATTTTTACTGTTATTATCGAATAACCTATTACCAGTCAATCTGCATCAATCTTTACATCAATTTACATCAATCTTCTTATGTTATGAAAATCCCGGGAGAACTACGTAATACACTCTGTGCGTGTGTGTGTGTGTGTGTGTGTGTGTGTGTGTGTATTATTATTATTATTATACCACTCTTTCAATCTTTGAAAGAGTGGTATCTCAAAATTTACAGCCAAGAGATTATCCAGAACGGTTAAACTCATATCATTGGCTTCTCGACAACGCTGACAAAGTAAACTGAATTTTATTTACTGATGAAGCCACTTTTACGAAAAAACTGAAACTTCAATTATAAAAATAGTCGATTATGAAGCAAAAAAAAAATCCCCATGGTACTATGGTAACTAGTTTTCAAATTAATGTTTGGTGTGGTATTATTTATGACAAATTCTGGGACGTTTATTTTCAATGAAAACCTTACTGGAGATGGAATTTTTTGTAAAATAATTTACTGACGCTTTTGAAGTATGTAACTATGCAGAATAGATAGAAATTTTCCAGTACGATGATGCAACACTATATTTTTCTTTAGTTGCTATAATTAATTTGAATGCTAATTTCTTAAACTGGATTGGACATGTTAGACCAGTCGATTGGCCACCACACCGCCTGACTAACGGTACTAGATTATTTAATTTGACTTGTACGCGGTAGTCAGGTGGTGCCCCAAGTTGCTGATAGTAATGGAATCCATCATCGTTTAACTGAGAAATTAGGAATTTTTAAACCATGTCCGAATAAATAACATCATTTACGTCTGCCTCCTGTAAAAAAAAGAGCTATACAGTTTTTGTTTGCTTAGGTCATCAAAAACATTCACCTTAGATCTATTACGAATGCGCTGCAAATTTTTATGAGAGTTTTCGCTGCCTCATATTTGGTACTGTACACCTAGCTACTGATGTGAGATCTCTGCAATTCTATCCATAATTTTCAAAAAATCCTGCAGTCGAGTAATTTTGTGGTCATCTGTAATGTTTTAAACCACGGTTAGTTGGTTAGTTTGTACGGCTTCAAGTGGCTTATTACAAACCAAACAGTCTTTTGTAGAATGCCAGTATTATGTGACGCATGACGAGTTCGTTTTTTCAGACCATGGGTTCATTCTAATTCTCACGCGAATAACTCTTTTCCTATGCCTTTCAAGGACACCTTTGTAAAACACTTGGTTGACAGTTTGTCCTGGAGGAACAAATTCTTTGTGCACGATACCCGTACTGTCAAAAAATCAAATCAGCACGGTTTTGATATTTGATTTGCTCATTCGACATTTTTTCGGTCGAGGAGATGACGGAGTATGCCACTCTTCGCTTTGCCGCTTTGTTTCAGGATCGTACTGAAATATCCAGGATTCATCACGATAGGAATTAATTCAACCAAGACAAATAAAATTATTAATTTAATGATAATAAAGTAAAAAAATAATGAAGATACACGAGTTTAATTTATTTTAACTTATACTTACGAATAGTCATACTTTTACTTAAGGTAGGGCGCCATGGAAAAATTATAATTGGGAAAGAGCGCCGCGACTGGAAAAAGTTTGCGAATCACTGGTGTAAATTGTATTATACTTTTATGGATATTTATTACTATAAAATAACAAGTTATGTGTATATACAGAGTGTCCCAAAGAAAATAGACGTACTTCACGGGTATATTCCTCTCAAGAAAATAATAAAAACTTTCACATAAACATAGATCTGGAAACAATTTGTTAGCGAGTTACGGATAGCGAAAGATTTTGCCAGGAATTCAGCTCCCCTCGTAAAATGAGATCGTACTGAAATTTTTAAGATGTTAATTTAGGGACAAAAGTAATAGGGTGTCCCATAAAAAACGCAACCCATTAATCACTCATCCATGAAATTTCAAAAGTCAAGCTTACTCCCCTACTCGTTATTGAAACGGACTCGTCCAACATCTGAACATCGCGGTGACGCAGTAGAACACTACCGATAGTAACAACAATGCAATCATAACGTTCAGTGTATTGTTAGAGACAAGATGGTGTTTTCGCTAGATGAACGTGTTTTCATTGTCGAGTCCTACTTCAGTACGAAATCAGCGGTTGCAGTGCAAAATTTGTTTCGCCATAAGTACCCGGATAAACCGGCTCCTAACAAAGCATCAGTATTAAGGTTAGTTGCAAAATTTAGAGAGACTGGTTCTGTTAATAACAAGGAACACAAAAGATCTGCGTCGGTGTTGAATACAGATACAGTCGCTGAAATCAAGGACCGATTATTCGCCACGCCAAATAAATCGATCAGACGTTTGTCTGCTGAAATTAATTTGTCTAAATCGACTGTTCATCGGGCGACCAAACAATTACAATTACGACCTTATCGCATTCAAACGGTTCATCGACTTCTTGAGCCCGACAAAGAAAAACGGCTACAATATTGTCAACGGTTCCGTAGATTTCTGCGCGAGGGAATTAATGTAATGGATTCGTTATTTTTCACAGATGAAGCACGGTTTCATTTGGATGGCTACGTAAACAGCCAAAACAGTAGAATTTGGAGCTCTGAAAATCCCCACGTTTATCACGAAAAACAATTACACCCGCAGAAGTCGGGCGTGTGGTGCGCGATATCACGAAAGAAAATAATCGGTCCTATTTTTTTTTGAGAACACCATTAATGCAGAACGATATCAGGATATTTATTTCAGTTCATTGCACTCTTGGAAGAGGAAGACAGACACTGCCGGCTACAACATGACGGTGCGACATCGCACTACGCAGGTTTAACTTCTGATTTCGTTGAGGATTCTTTGGTAATCGTGTTATCGGTCGAGGCTTGTGGCCACCAAGATCTCCAGATTTGACTGCGGCGGATTTTTTCTACGAGGTTACTTCAAAGAAAAAGCCTAGAGCAACAAACCACTTGAACAATTGAAAGTCAATATTGAACAAGCTGTATTATATATCCAGCCACAAACTTTGAAAAAAGTTGCAAGAAACGCTGTAAAAAGAATTGAAGCTTGTATTCAAGAAGATGTCGGCCACTGCCAATATTTACTCTAAATGAAAGGTAATGGATGGTAATAATAAAAATTACATTTACATTTACACATGCCTTTTTATTATTTCAATACCTACCAATATAAGGTTGGGTTGCGTTTTATATGGGACACTCTGTATTTTCCTATGGGTTTTGACGTGAAAAAATTTATAAAATAGGTTTCATAAATATCTTCATAAAAATTTATGATATCCGAAATAAAACTGAAAAATTTGGTGTATGAAAACGGTGTTTTTAAGTTTTCAATACCTACGCTAATAAATGTGTAAAATTTATTAATAAAAATTGTAGAGAATTAATTTTCAAAAACATGATGTAAATAACTCCTATAAAAATCAAGTAAACTACTTAAAAAATCAAATTTACTGAAGAAAAAACAAAATAAAAAATAAATGAAAGACTTCTACAAAAAAAAATTGTTGTGTTTTTAACGAATAATTTTTTTTTTTTGTAAAATTTGTTCCACAAAAAAGTCTTTTTTTTTTTTAAATCTCTCGCTTTATTTGTTTAACTATAAATATGCGTGTATGGGTGTTTAGGCACTTCACAAAATTTTGTGGTGTCAATAAAACTTGTGTTAAAGACATGTAGTGTTAACAAAGATGAGCAGATAGTTTTCTTTTTGTATAAAACGCTTTCCTTTTCTTCTCTTCTTCTTGTTCTCCTGTCAGTATTTTCTTTTTTTATTCCTATTTTTTTTCTCTTTTAGATCCATCGCTCAATCCCTTTAACGAGACCTATATATATATATATATATATATATATATATATATATAAAGAACTACGTTTCAACAAGAGTTGGCACATCGAAACGAGACAACTTTCACATTTTAGATGGATTCCCCTAAGGTAAAACATTACTTTTCTTTTCTTTTTTCTCTCTCTTCCCTACTGTTATTCTCTCTTTCTTTTTAACATTTATATTCTTTTCGTCATTTTCTTTTACTCATGATAATATATATGTATATATAAAAAGCTATGTCTGATTTTCTTTTAATTTTTTAATATTTAAAAAAAAATTTGTCGTTAAAATATAGTTTGCCATATATAAAATTGCTTGACCTTGATAATAAATATAACTATATTGATTTCTTTTTCCATGTTACTCAATCAACTATTTAAACCACTTGATCATAAGTTGTAGCACAATAGGATTATTATCTTCCTAAGCTTTTTCTATTAGTAAATTACTTATATATATATATATATTTTTTTTTAAATAAATACTTTTGATGTATATAATCAGTAATAATTGAAGAACATAAGAAAGAAGCCGTAATAAGAAAGGGAGTCCGACAAGGATGTTCCCTATCTCCGTTAGTTTTTAATCTTTACATGGAACTAGCAGTTAATGATGTTAAAGAACAATTTAGATTCGGAGTAACAGCTACGATTTGCTGATGATATAGTAATTCTAACTAAAAAGGATTTAGAAGAAACAATGAACGGCATAGATGAAGTCCTACGCAAGAACTATCGCATGAAAATAAACAAGAACAAAACAAAAGTAATGAAATGTAGTAGAAATAACAAAGATGGACCGCTGAATGTGAAAATAGGAGGAGAAAAGTTTATGGAGGTAGAAGAATTTTGTTATTTGAGAAGTAGAATTACTAAAGATGGACGAAGCAGGAGCGATATAAAATGCCGAATAGCACAAGGGAAACGAGCCTTCAGTAAGAAATATAATTATTTTTACATCAAAAATTAATTTAAATGTCAGGAAAAGATTTTTGAAAGTATATGTTTGGAGTGTCGCTTTATATGGAAGTGAAACTTGGACGATCGGAGTATCTGAGAAGAAAAGATTAGAAGCTTTTGAAATGCGGTGCTATAGGAGAATATTAAAAATCAGATGGGTGGATAAAGTGACAAATGAAGAGGTATTGCGGCAAATAGATGAAGAAAGAAGCATTTGGAAAAATATAGTTAAAAGAAGAGACAGACTTATAGGCCACATACTAATGCATCCTGGAATAGTCACTTTAATATTGGAAGGACAGGTAGAAAGAAAAAATTGTGTAGGCAGGCCGCGTTTGGAATATGTAAAACAAATTGTTAGGGATGTAGGATGTAGAGGGTATACTGAAATGAAACGACTAGCACTAGATAGGGAATCTTGGAGAGCTGCATTAAACCAGTAAAATGACTGAAGACAAAAAAAAAATAATCAGGATTAATTATTTAATTTTTATTGTTGTTTTGAGCATTTTTTCTGAAATTTATTCATTTATAGTGTTCTGTCATTAGGGCAGGTCCTGTCACGACTGTTTCTATCCACCTAATTCTATCTTTTGGTAACCTCTTTATTTCCGCATATTTTCAGTTTTCCATAATCCTATCCATCATTTGAAATCACTTTTTTTCCTTTCATTCATCAAGCCTTCTTTCACATCTACTAATAAACAAACACTTTCTCCTCATACAACGTCCTAGCCAATTCCTTTTCCTATATTCAAACATATTTTACATTTTCATTTTCTCTCCGATTCTCCTTAATATTTAATTTATTATATGCTCTTACCATTTCACATTTATCTTTCTACGCCACAACTGTATATCAAAAGTTTCAATTCGTTTTCTGTCTGCTTTTCTAATCGTCAATGTTTTAACTTCATAGAACATCACATTCCAAGTAAAACATTTCATTAATCTCTTCCTTATTGCTAAGTTTAACTTTCTATACAGTAGTTTTTCCTTCTTATTAAATGCCAACTTGATATTATTGTTTTAATTTCTACTGTGCAAGTTAGAAAGTTACCTAAGTACTGAAATCTCTTCTCCTGCTCTGAAATTTCAGTTCCTATCAAAATCTCAATTCTTTCTTCTTTTCCACCTAATACCAGACATTTTGCCTTTTTTTTTGTTGATCCTCATACACTAACTTTTTCAAACTTCATACAAGACAACAAGCATTTCATTTAGTTCAGTTGGATTCTCCGCCAATATCACCAATAAATTTTATTAATAAAAATGTGGTAATAAAATACTATTGCATCTAGAACAATTTAAAAAAAGTTCATATAATTTAAATTTTATTTTTAAAAAAGTGTTAATATTTTAAGTAAAAGCAAAACCAATTTTAATACTGAAAAATATATAATCAATATAATATAAAATATTACCAATAAATTTACTTATTAACTTATAATTTTTTTAATATAAATAATAGAATAATTTAATATAAATAAAGATAGAAAGGATGACAGTCAGAAAATGCATTTTTTTTTTTGTCTTCAGTCATTTGACTGGTTTGATGCAGCTCGACGGACGCTAGACCAACCCATGTACGCGTATGGCAGTTTTGTGCGAAATGACGAATCCGTAACTGCTATTCAGCGAAATTTCCGCCGTCAGTTTAATATCCATCGTAATGCAAGCGTCCCTTCTCGTAACACAATATTGCTACGGGTAAACAACCTTCGAACAACCGATTTAATATTGAAGAAAAAACCACCGGGTCCCCGACGAACGGCTAGCACTCCGGAGAATATCGAACGAGTAAGGGAAGCCATTGTCAGAAGCCCACAACCCTCTATTCAGAGGCATTCAGCAGCGCTTCAAATGAGCACAAGTACAGTAAGACGAATTCTGTATACAGACTTGCATTTCCATCGTTACAAGATAGCCGTCGTGCAGCAGTTAAAAGAGCAAGATTTCACGCAGCGATTACAATTTTGTCGACAAATGCTTACCCTTTTTGAAGAAAATGAAAATTTGTTATCGTTAATGAGTGACGAAGCCTATTTTCATCTAAATGGCTTCGTCAACAAACAGAATTGCCGGTATCGGGAAGAAAGAAACCCACATAAGCTTCACGAGAGACCACTTCATAGCCCAAAGGTGACTGGTGTGCAATAGGAAAGGTCGGTGTTATTGGACCGTATTTTTTTTAAGAAAATGACGCTGCCGTAACTGTAACAGCTGATCGTTACATTGCGATGTTGAATACGTTTTTCATCCCTGAGTTACGAAACCGGGGAATCGACTTTCAAAATGTGTTATTCCAGCAGGATGGAGCTACAGCGCACACAGCGAGGGCAACGATGGCTGTTCTCCGTAACTTGTTTCCGGGACGGATCGTTTCCAGATTCGGACACATTCCTTGGCCCCCTCAGTCCTCCGACTTGAGTAGTTGTGATTTTTTCTGAAATCGCGTGTGTACGGCAATAAACCGCGAACATTGGAGGACCTAAATATCGCAATTCGTCATCACGTCACCCAGATTGATGTAGACATGTTGCAAAGAATTGAGGCCGGTTACCGTGAATGGCTACAACAATATATTGCCCAAAATGTCCGACAAAATCATTTGTCGGACAAAATCATTAATTTTCGAAAAATTAAAATTTAAAATTAAAAATTTAAAATTGTCGAAAAATCATTAATTTTTCGTTCATGAGTAAGTAACATTTAACAAGTGTTAAATGATTTTTAATTTGATCTTTGATTTAACAAGTGTTTCAGTACCAATAAAACTTTTTTAAAATAAATATTCAATTTTTTATGATTATTTTAAAAACATCCGGTTCCCGTGAATGCCCCTGACGTTATATTTTCTTATAAATCTAACATTTTTCATATAAATTGTAAATTTATTAACAGTGAGATATTTGTTACAGAAATTAAATAGAAAAATTTACAAGAAGAAAGTTTTAAAATTTTTACCAACAAAGAAAGTCATTTAAAAGAACAGTAATAAAAGCATAAAAAATTACAGGTCCCGTTACTTTCCAATATAATTGTCTATATTGCCCCTGAATGAATATTAAAATTAATACATGAAATAAAAATTTTATTAATTAATTGGTGAATAATTATAAGAAAATAGTTTTAAAAGCGTTTCTCTAATTATAAGAAAAGCCTTTAATATTTAAAACAAACAAAAAAAAAACAAATTGTTTTAACGATGTAGAAAAAATACTAATTCGTACCAATATGTATCGCAACATACAACAATTACAGTTTAATTAAATTAATTAAACAAGCAATGCTTTTTGTTAAATAATAATAACAAGAAACTAATTTGCAATTCAAAATTTAGTAGAGCACTGATTTTATCAGAAAGCATCTCCTCTTCCCCACTCCACTTGTTACCATCCATTATAGTTGAATCTACTGGTATCAAATTTGCATACCTCGCAAAACGTTACCTTCAAAAAACGTAGATATATATATATATTATTATTACTTTGTTGTCACAATATATATACATCAGCAAATGTGTAATTGCGGACAAAGGTAGAAAAAAAATCTGCATTCGTTTTAAACTGAAAGTGATAATTACAAAATGATACCAGAAATATTCTAAGCCGGATTTTAACTGAATTTCACACGATTGTTTTATATATATATATATTTTTTTTTTTTTTTTGCTTATGATTTTATAACTAATTTTTAATGTATTTTTTTTTTTTGTATATTAATATTTATAAAATTATAGGCTCAACTGCTATGGTGATTAGAACAAAATTGAAATTTATAACATATAAAAAATGCCATACATAACCGGAATTCGAACCCGGGACCAAGGGTGAAATGCGATTTAGACGGTGTGTTTTTGTTACTATTATCTGTTATATTTGTAATCAAACAGTTCTTGTTAATCTGATATAAGATACCTATGATCTTTTGTTTAATTGTCTTCAGTCATTTGACTGGTTTGATGCAGCTTTCCAAGATTCCCTATCTAGTGCTACTCGTTTCATTTCGGTATACCCCCTACATTCTACATCCCTAAAAATTTTTTTTTACATATTCCAAACGTGGCCTGCCAACACAAATTTTCCTTAAATTTTTATTTTTATTAAATATTAAGGAGAATCTGAGAGAAAATGAAAATGCAAAATATGTTTGAATATAGGAAAAGGAATTGGCTAGGACGTTGTATGAGGAGAAAGTGTTTGTTTATTAGTAGATGTGAAAGAAGGCTTGATGAATGAAAGGAAAAAAAGTGATTTCAAATGATGGATAGGATTATGGAAAACTGAAAATATGCGGAAATAAAGAGGTTACCAAAAGATAGAATTAGGTAGATAGAAACAGCCGTGACAGGACCTGCCCTAATGGCAGAACACTATAAATGAATAAATTTCAGAAAAAATGTACAAAACAACAATAAAAATTAATCCTGATTATTTTTTTTTTTTTGTCTTATCATTTGACTGGTTTGATGCAGCTCTCCAAGATTCCCTATCTAGTGCTAGTCGTTTCATTTCGGTATACCCTCTACATCCTACATCCCTAACAATTTGTTTTACATATTCCAAACGTGGCCTGCCTACACAAATTTTTCCTTCTACCTGTCCCTCCAATATTAAAGCGACTATTCCAGGATGCCTTAGTATGTGGCCTATAAGCCTAAGCCTCTTCTTTTAACTATATTTTTCCAAATGCTTCTTTCTTCATCTATTTGCCGCAATACCTCTTCATTTGTCACTTTATCCACCCATCTGATTTTTAAAATTCTCCTGTAGCACCGCATTTCAAAAGCTTCTAATCTTTTCTTCTCAGTTACTCCGATCGTCCAAGTTTCACTTCCATATAAAGTGACACTCCAAACATATATTTTCAAAAATCTTTTCCTGATATTTAAATTAATTTTTGATGTAAACAAATTATATTTCTTACTGAAGGCTCGTTTAGCTTGTGCTATTCGGCATTTTATATCGCTCCTGCTTCGTCCATCTTTAGTAATTCTACTTCCCAAATAACAAAATTCTTCTACCTACATAATCTTTTCTCCTCCTATTTTCACATTCAGCGGTCCATCTTTGTTATTTCTACTACATTTCATTACTTTTGTTTTGTTCTTGTTTATTTTCACGCGATAGTTCTTGCGTAGGACTTCATCTATGCCATTCGTTGTTTCTTCTAAATCCTTTTTACTCTCGGCTAGAATTACTATATCATCAGCAAATCGTAGCATCTTTAACTTTTCACCTTCTACTGTTGCTCCGAATCTAAATTGTTCTTTAGGACAAAAATTATTGTTTGTTTAGAAAAAATATTAATTTATTTATTCTTATTATATGAAAGCTTAAACATTGTTTATTATCTATTATTATATATCTATTGTCTATTACATTTATTTAAACAAAGATTTAAATTAATAACAAATTTTGATAATAGAAATATAGTATCTTACGTTTTTTGATATCAGTATCTTTTTGTTAATAACAGTTTTATTTACATTATAGAAATTTTTGTTTTGAGCGGATGAAATTATATCTGCGAAACTCTTACCGTACGGTTTACAATTTCATTTTCATTTTTTTGAATTATATTTATACATAACGTAAGGAAAATATGTTTCATAGAAATGTACAGATTGAAAAGAAAAAATTTGGAAAATAATTTTTTTGTAGCAAGGTATAAAAATATTGCGGTTTTGTTATATAAAAGACAAATTATTATAATTATTGATCAAACAAATTGTTTTTATTTATTAATATTTAATTAATCGGGTGACGCAACAGAGAGTAACATGAATTGTAACATGTGTAACAAATAAATCATTCCTATAAGGCATGTGACACAGGGTTGTGTCACTATTTTAATAATTAAAAAATAATAATAAAAGAAATTGATATTTCAAATTTAAAAGACAAATCTGGTAAGTTTAGTGAAAATATGCTCATTTATATGTATTGCCTCTCAACATTTGTAAAAAATAATTAAAAAATATTTATAATTTCTTAAAAAATACAGCTTTATTTTTCATAAAATCGTGAGTCGAATATAAATATCGATTAATGAATCATACCTGTAGATAATCTTTCATCCAATTCGTTTTATTGTTTTTATTAACAACATGTATTATAGGGCAAGACAGATTTCTTGATACTGAATAAAAGTCGAAATCATAACTCTAAATCATCCATAAATAAATTCTACACTATTCTACCTCTACCAAATATTTCTCTTCAAAAAAAAAAGAAAGAAAAAGAAAATCACTTCCCTTTTATCTGTATATATACTCGTATATCGATATATCGAAAACGTTTTTCTCATCGCAGCTGTTTCGGAATCCGATAAATTCAATAAGCCTGTCTTGTTTCCTTGTTCAAGAATCAGTTCATCTAGCTATCCTTTACTTTTTATTTTATTTTTATTTCTTTACTTTTCATCCGTTCTCTTTCTTTTATATTTTTTACACATTTTTTTTATATATATAAAAATAATAATATAAAATTCCTTTGTATATATATATATTAAATAAAACTTAACTTATTTTACTAATGCTTTTTTTTTTAAAAAAAAGAAAGAATACTTAGACAAAATATAGATATCAGATAAAAAAATAATAAAAAACCAAACATTATGAAATATATGTAGTTTTGTAGTTACAATTTCGGAAAATTTTATGAAACATAGTAGTTTAAAGTGTTTGACCTGGTCTTTTAACAGCCGCTTGCCTCTAACCGGGTCCCTCGAGAAGACCCGAGCCGGATTCGGTCAAGACACGAGAGCAACGGAGTCCTCGTGTCTCACCATCGCCGCCCATCCTGGTAAGCCCGGACGAACGACGACTCCACAGGAGACGTCATCCCTGCCATTGTGCTGTAGTATCGTTGTTATATCGGGTGTCCCATATAAAACGCAACCCATCAATCACTCATCCACAAAACTTCAAAAGTCAAGCCTACTCCCCTACTCGTTACTGAAATGGACTCGTCCAACATCTGAACATCGCGGCGACGCAGTAGAACACTACTGATAGTAACAACAATGCAATCATAACGTTCAGTTTATTGCTAGGGACAAGATGGTGTTTTCGCTAGATGAACGTGTTTTCATTGTCTTCAGTACGAAATCAGTGGTTGCAGTACAAGATTTGTTTCGCCATAAGTACCCAGATAAACCAGCTCCTAACAAAACATCAGTATTAAGGTCAGTCGCAAAATTTAGAGGGACCGGTTCTGTTAATAACAAGGAACACAAAACATCTGCGTCAGTCTTGAATACAGATACAGTCGCTGAAATCAAAGACCGATTACTCGCCTCGCCAAATAAATCGATCAGACGTTTGTCTGCTGAAATTAATTTGTCTAAATCGACTGTTCATCGGGCGACCAAACGATTACAATTACGACCTTATCGCATTCAAACGGTTCATCGACTTCTTGAGCCCGACAAAGAAAAACGTCTACAATAATGTCAACGGTTCCGTCAATTCCTGCGCGAGGGAATTAACGTTATGGATTCGTTATTTTTCATAGATGAAGCACGGTTTCATTTGGATGGCTACGTAAACAGCCAAAACAGTAGAATTTTGAGCGCTGAAAATCCCCACGTTTATCACGAAAAACAATTACACCCGCAGAAGTCGGGCGTGCGGTGCGCGATATCGCTGAAGAAAATAATCGGTCCTATTTTTCTTGAGTACACCATTAATGCAGAACGATCTCAGGGTATTTTATTTAAGTTCATCGCACTCTTGGAAGAGGAAGACAGACACTGCCGGATACAACATGACGGTGCGACATCGCACTACGCAGGTTCAACTTCTGATTTCGTTGAGGATTCTTTGGTAATCGTGTTATCGGTCGAGGCTTGTGGCAACCAAGATCTCCAGATTTGACTGCGGCGGATTTTTTTCTATAGGGTTACCTCAAAGAAAAAGCCTACAGTAACAAACCACGAACATTTGAACGATTGAAAGTCAATATTGAACAAGCTGTATTAAATATCCAGTCACAAACCTTCAAAAACGCTGTAAAAAGAATTGAAGCTTGTATTCAATAATATGGCGGCCACTTCCAACATTTACTCTAAATGTAAGGTAATGGATGGTAGTAATAAAAATTACATTTACATTTACACATGCCTTTTTATTATTTCAATACGTACCAATATAAGGTTGGGTTCCGTTTTATATGGGATACCCTGTACAATATAAGGCATGTTAAAAATTAATACATAATCATACTGATAACGGCTTTGTGGGATACTTACATTGGGGATATTGGGATCAAGATCGAGTCCCGGCCTCAAGCGTGGGGTCCAGGAACGACATAGTCGGACCTGTATACCTTGCCCTAGAGGTTACAGGCAGGCACTGAAATAATCTTTTAGAGTGGACAATCCCCTGGGATGTGCTATGCTTTACGGTGAATCTAACCCAGCGGTGTAGGGAAACAATCTATAGAAAAAAAACAACATAACATCAGTTCAATCTTTCTATTTTCTTAGGAAAATATTTGTAAAATATTTTTATTAAACATTACTTTACAATCAAATAAAACAAGTTAAGTCCATAATTCCTTCTTCACAATGAATTCAACATTGACCAATTTCACAAAAATATTTAACTTTCAATGTCTTTTTTGAAAACGTAACGATAACACTTTTTTCTGAATTGGGGAGCATTCTATTAATTATAGATCATTGTTAATGTCATTCTGCCAAATCAACTGATCTTTACAATTCACCTTAGAATTATAATTAATAATATAATAGTAAATGAACATTGTTTACCGTAGAATAATATACATAGAGAAAAAATAAAATAATGATTAAAAGGAATGATCTGGATAGTAGGGAATTGAAAAGAGCTAGTGGGGTGGGGGATATTATCAGGAAATCCTATTTATGAAGTTATAATCAAACAACAATAATATGACATATGCAGGACTCAATTCTAAACACCTAACATAATTTGTAAACCCATAACAACAACACCAACAGAACACCAATAATTTAGCTTGCCAAGTAAACGCCAATCTCTCTCTCTCTCTATATATATAAAGCAGCATTTGATAATCAGTCCATACATAATAGACATATAATAATTAACCAGTAATATGCTTTGTTATACATATATATATTTATATACATATAATATATATATATATGATTCTAACCTATCATTACTTTGTGGCAGAGACCTCAACAATTGGGTTTCATCTGACGACAATTACTTAGGTCATATGAACTGTTTTAGCAAGTTGATCAAAGTGTTGTTTGTTCTGTATGTATATATAATATAAATACGGAAAGTTTTGATATTATAATTATGTTGGTTGGTAGAACTACAGGTGTTATTGTACATTGTACACAGTTTGTTTGTAATGTTGGCATTCGTGATTGTTACGTTATTATAGTGTCATATTAAAATTATTATAGCAATATCTTTTTCTACAGGTTTATATAATTGAAATTCCTTCATTGATCAATGAACGATACTGTTGTGTGTGTCGATTGATCCAGAATGAATAAGATGTTGCTTCTATTAAACAACTATTGTTAATTTTTATACAATTTTTGTGATTTATTATTATTATTATTGTACTGTAATTTTTTTTCTTAATTTTTACCCCGCTCCGCAGAGCTGAACCCCCAATTATGCATAAATACAGCTCCGGGGGGGGAGGGGTTCCATCGCCTAAAACTATCTTGGCAGAACTGAAGGTCCCACTCAGGTAACCGGGATCCGGTCTTTCGATTAGTCGCCATGACTCAAATGAGGGGACCGTGAAAGGATCCCCACATCGGAACTCCTGTCTTATTTACTCCCCCGTGGCTCCAGCACGATTCCCAGACCACTCATCGGTACTCTAGTTACTTCGTTTTGAAAAATCAATGTAATTAAATAAAGGGAATAATGAATTTTAAAAATTGTATAAACATGTAGTTTAAGAAAATTATTTTAAATATTACAATTTATTACTTTCAACGTAAACATAAGTAAATAAATAGTATATAAAAAAGGAGACAATACAGTTTTTTTCCTGCTTAGCCTCCGGGAATCACCGTCAGGTATTACTTCAGAGTTGAATGAGGATGATATGTATAAGTGTAAGTGAAGTGTAGTCTTCTTGTACACTCTCAGGTCGGCCATTTCTGAGATGTGTAGTTAATTTAAACTCACGCTGCTTTTTTATAATGCATGGCATACACACACACACACACACACACACACACACACACACACACACACACACACACACACACACACACACACACACACAGAGAGAGAGAGAGAGAGAGAGAGAGAGAGAGAGAGAGAGAGAGAGAGAGAGAGAGAGAGAGAGAGAGAGAGAGAAAGAGAGAGAGAGAGAGAGAGAGCGAGAGAGAGAGAGAGAGACAGCGAGCGAGAGAGAGAGTGAGAGATAGAGAGAGACAGCGAGCGAGAGAGAGAGAGAGAGAGAGTGAGAGAGAGAGAGAGAACTTAAGTTAAAATATTTATAATTTTATTTAAATATAATATTAAAGTGCGTGCACACACCGTATTTCATTCGCGCAAGTTTGGCGCTACTAGCGGCCATTTTAAAAACATTTTTACACTTTAAATATTATTAATTTATTTAATTCTACCGTTCACTTGCGACGTTACAACATACCAGACAACTACAGCCTCACCAGGTTGACGTGTAAGTTTAATCGTCGTCGGAAATCAGCTTATTTTGAAGTCGAGAGTTTTAAGGTACAAAGCCTAGTAAATTTTTCTACAAATTTGAATACTATATCATGAATACCCGTTTCTTTGATGGTTGGGTTTCAATTAACTACACATCTGATAATGTGCCTTAATTTACCCGGAGGAACTGAAACTCGGGCGAAATCTTTCATCCTGTATAACTCGCTAACGAACCGTTTTCGGACCTATGTTTATATGAACCTTTTTCTTATTTTTAGCCTCTAGAATGAGTTGTCAAAGTATTGCCCTATTCTCCTGAATCATTCTGTATATATAAAGGTTATATATATACGTAAACGTATATATATATTTGTTGTTTTCTGTTCTAATGTGACATATTACAAAATAGAATTATAAACGAGTGTTCCAGTCTAAAGTAATAAAAAATATTATTACATTTGCTATTTAAAAATTAAAGAGATAAAACATTTCTTTTAATAGAAGGTAGTAATATTAAAAATGATGTTCTTACAAAAACCAAATTTATAAAAAAAATAATATGAATAATACAATGTAATAATTATAATAATAATAATAATAAAAAGAAGAATAAGCATAAGAATAATTTAATATTATATTATAATAAAGTACTAATAGGATAGACAGCTTACACTTTAATATCAACGCATCATTTTATATTTAAATAACATGAAAATAATGATGTGATTTAAAAATTAAATGTCCGATGTTTAATATGAACACGGTCGTGGATTTAAATGGGACTTTTGTTCAATATTAGTAAAAGATCTTTAATAATTAAAAAACAACTGGTTTTTTTTATTTATATAAAATATCTCTTTTTCAAGCGGAATGGATTATTCAATTTTAAGGTGTTGTAAATGAGTAAAACCCACAAATTAATATTATTATTTTATTAATTAAACAAATTAATTAATGAAATAAACTGTTGTTTATTTCATTATATTATTAGACAATCTAATGTTTTAGCTAGATTTCATAATAAAACTAACTATTGTAATGGATACCATGATTCGACTTCCGGAAAATTTTGACATATCTTCGCGTTTCACATCCCCCAGACCCCAAAATCCACTGTCAGCTCAAAAGTTTATATATATATTTCACTTTCTTTTCGACACGATAACTGCCGTAATTTTCCGCCAATCATTTTAAAATTGATACATAAAATATAACAACCAATGTCTCAGTCGATTTCGTTAATGGGCAAAATCGGACCATGGGGGATGGAAATGGGGGGGAGTTTCGAAAAAACAAAATATCGCTACAGCTTTCTTGTTAAATAAGATATCAATTCGTTTAAAATTTCTACTATTTTTTGGATAAAGGCTTAAAACTTATTTAAATAAAATTTTTTGATATAATCAAAAAATTGTCCCATGGCGGGGGGGGGTAATAAGATTGGGAAAAAAATCAACACCTCCCTTAATAGGCACAGCAACAAATCGGTTTAAAGTGGTCGTTAGTTCCCTAATCATTACCTATAATATTTGTATGAAATAATTTTTGATACGACCAACCTTTACGGTAAGGGATGACTAAAATATTGCTGGAACTGTAAGATGGGGATTGTTGTATGCTAAAAATGGCATTTTTTTTTTCACATGCAACCA
Source organism: Lycorma delicatula (assembly GCF_047948215.1). Lineage (NCBI taxonomy): Eukaryota > Metazoa > Arthropoda > Insecta > Hemiptera > Fulgoridae > Lycorma > Lycorma delicatula. The sequence goes on from NC_134467.1 coordinate 25,426,763, forward strand.
TCGTGGTATTGAGTAAATTTTAAGTTTTTCTTAACTTTAAGGTGGAAATCTTTTTTATCTCCTACTTAGCACCAGTGAAATCTACCTCCACTTTTCGGCGTGCCGAAAGGGATTTTTTTTATATCTTTTTATTATTTTTTTAAACACTTTTACCTGTATCAATTATTTTGTTATCTGAAAAACAGTGTATAGTTATTTACACTATCATGAAAAACTGTCAGCAAGAGAATAATCATTTACATGAGTCATTAATGATTTTTCAAACATGTAGAATTTCAATCCACTTCTCCAGATATCATTAGGGAATTTTCCACATTTCTAGCAACCATTTTTTTAAATTAATTATTCATTTATCTTTATTTACCATAATCTATATTCTATATCTACCATGATATAGTACTGTTGTAATATTAAAACATAAAATATACCTTTTTCAAATAGAAAAAATAAATAAACATTTCTTGGGTATTATTAACAAGATATGTCGAAACCAGTTCAGATAAATTTAAAAACCTTTAAACTTTAATAAAGAAATAAAAAGTATAATCTAAAGATGAGAAAGTTTCTCTCTTGAGAAAACATTTCTTATATTATTATAATAATTGAAAATGGTATGAGAAAATCAAAAACCAATTATTCTATTTAAATATTTCCCAGACAAATAAAATGTAATCCATGCAGATAATATTTTAAATTACAAAGTTTACATTATTTAAATATAATCAAATCCTTAGATTATAAGCGAACTCAGATATCCTATTATTTTTGTCATTTTAATCAAATTACATTATAAAATTGAATTTTAAAATCATGTTTATATATATATATATATACTAACATTCCCGTCGTGCTTTCACCCACGTTGCTTGGTTACGTGCTTTTTCCATCGCGATCATAAAATGTTTAGTCTGTCAGAGTTCGCGTAATTCGGACTTACCATCTAGCCGAGGGGGTCTTTTCCCTTGACCCCTATGTTCACTAAACTAATGCTTATGAAAATAATAATAATAATAAATAAATATAATAATTTGTTCAATTTAAAAAATTATCAGTTTACTGTAATTTTTTCAGAATAACAGTTTTGTCAGTGAAGGACAAGAAACTATGAAAGGATTAATGAAGGAATAATACTCGCGCCACGGAGGCCTCTGTGGCGCGCGAGTGATAGCGTCTCGGCCTTTAATCCGGAAGTCTTGGGTTCAAACCCCGGTCAGGTATGGCATTTTCACACACGCTACAAATCATTCATATTCATCCTATCCTCTAAAGTAATGCCTAACGGTGGTTCCGGAGGTTAAACAAAAAGAAAAAGAGAACTAGAGACTTTGAATGATCTAATGAATACGGGTTTCAAAATAGTCAGCCTTCATCTTAAAAATATAAATATATATGGTTAATATATATATATATATATATATATATATATATATATATATACGAGGTGCGACAATAAAGTAATGAGACTGATGTGAAAAAAAATGTTGCTTACCGTTTTAGTCATGTTTAGTGTTGTCTCCTTAAAAGTAGTTCCCCTCTGAATGCACACACTTATTCCAGCGCTTCTGCCATTGACGGTAACATTTCTGGAACTCATCTTCTGTAATATTCTCCAAGACCCTCGTCACAGCTTATTGGACATCTTGTGTTGTTTGAAAGTGGTGTCCCTTGACCGCCATTTTGACTCTTGGAAATAGAAAAAAGTCGCACGGAGCGATATCTGGTGAATAAGGTGGCTGTGGTAGTACTGAAATATGTTTTGAGGTTAAAAATTTTTGTACTGACAGAGCAGTAAGGGATGGCGCATTATCGTGATGCAGAATCCAATTATCAGCAATGTTGGCACGGACACGAAGAACTCGTTTACGAAATCTTTCTAAAATTTCTTTGAAGAAATATCGGTTAACTGTTTGTTCAGGATGCACCCGCTCTTTATTAGCAATATCCTTGGAATCGAAGAAGCACCCAAGAATGCATTTCACTTTTGACTTTGACGTGCGAGCTTTTTTTGGTCTGGGTGATCCCTTTGAGCAACATCGCGAACTTTGGCGTTTTGTCTCTGGATCGTATTGAAAAACCCAACCTTCATCACCGGTGATAACACGGCTCAACAAATCTGGAAAGATTTCCGTTTGCTCTAACAGATCGGCTGCCACATTTTTCCGTGTTTCTCGCTGTTGTTTAGTGAGATTTTTGGGGACCATTTTTGCACAAATCTTTCACATACCAAGATCTTCAGTTAATATTAGACGAACCGTTTCTCGATCGATGTTGAGTTCTTCTGCAATCATTTTCACGGATAATCTTCGATCAGATCGTACGATTTCACACACCCTGGTCAAGTTGACATCTGCCCGTAAGGTTGATGGTCGTCCACTGCGGTCTTCATCTTCAACATTCGTTCTGCCTTCACTAAAAATTTTATGCTACCGAAAAACTTGAGCTCTTGACATAACCACCTCTCCAAAAGCCTTCTGAAGCTTACCGTAAGTTGTCGTCGCGTTTTCACCCGATTTAACGCAAAAAGAAATTGCATACCGTTGTGCAATATTTTGCGGTTTCATTTCTGTGACGAGAGACACAAACACGTGTTCACTTATTACAGCACAACTCACGACTGAGCAGTTGCATCAATGTGCCGCTTGGACTAGAAGTAGCTTATAAACCAAGGTTAAAGATGGTGTGCCTACGCAAGCTGCAGGGTTGCCACATCTTGCAAAGAAAAATCAGTCTCATTACTTTATTGTCGCACCTCGTATATGGTTGGCGTCCTTCGTGGGTAAAAATAGTTTTTTCCCCGTTCTTAGTGTTACCCGACGAACACCATTAGTAGGTTATAGTACTTCGTTTCTCATTTTAAGTAACCACTTCACATTTTAAGTAACGTACTTCGGCATATTATAAGTAACCAGGGCAGCTGCTGCCCTGGTTACTTATAATATGCCGTACATGTAATAACAAAGGCTATGTTGGTTGAGTCGCCACGCCGTACACTATCGCACCTATTAAACATCTAAATTAAAATAAAATGAACTGAAAATGGTTTTAAGATATTTATCTGCAAGTAAATATGTTTTAAGATATTTATCTGCAAGTAAATATCTGCTGAATCTCATGTTAACCATTCCCGAAATGTGTGGTTAATTGATACCCATCCATCAAAGAACACCGGTATCCACGATCTAGTATTCAAATCCGTATAAAAGTAACTGCCTTTACTAGGATTTGAACCTTAGAATTCTCAGCTTAAAAATCAGCTGATATACGATGACGAGTTCACCACTGGACCAACTCTCTCTATTTTTATTTTTCTGTTGAGCCTCCGGAACCACTGTAAGGTGAATTATCCTCTTCATATATGAATGTAAATGAAGTGTAGTCTTATACATTATCATGTGATCGTCCATTGACAGATTATCTGATAATTTTTTCAGGATGTTAGGATTTTCAACCGTCCAAATTCGACAGTTTTGATTGTTCACATAACCATCGAGATGGATCCAAGCTTCATCACTAAAGAACACTGTGTTTAAAAATTCGAATCCGTTATCGTTTACGAGAGACCTAAACCAACGGCAATATTGCAATTGCTTGTTTAAATCTGGAGGCTGAAGCTCTTGGACTAATCGTATGTAATCGTAACACTCGAATATGATAAACCGACATGCGTGGAAAGTATTCGCAAACTTTTCCTTGGAGAATTGAGCAATCTTGTTTTCACATTCTCTAAAACGTCATGTATCAAGCGAGTTGATCTACCGCTACGTTTTCTATCGCAAACACTATATATCTCTCGAAATCAGTTTGCTAGCCTAGAAATTGACATTTTTTCTGGCGGTGGAACACCAACAAAATTTAATTTGATATGATTCTTTTACATTCGGGTACGATTTCGTAGCAAAATATTCTTCAAGAATGAAAATTCGTTCTATGGTAAAAGACATTCTGTTCGTAAAACGACCGGAAACGGCACAAAAATTTACACAGCTCAAGGAGAATCAACTCACACTGCCGTGTCTATACCGGATGAGTAGGGCTACCAAATTTGTGTCACAAAACAAAATTTCCCTTTCTTAGAAAAAAATTACCAAACATTAACAATTGGGTAACAGGACTAAAAAAATCACTCTTTATAAACATAATTATTAATATTCTAGCTAAATTAAAAATAAATAATAATATAATACATGAAATAATAAATTTATTAAAATCATGTGTTAAATATAACTAGTTCTTCTATATAAGATAAAACTGTTTCCTTTTTGTCCCCTTACTCTAACTAAACAGATTAATATAAAAGGGATGGTGCCACAAAACGGGCAAGACCCTTGTTGATACCTAATCTTTCATTTTTTACAAAACTCACTTCCGATTATAAATCAATTTTTTTTTTTTTGTCCAGTCATTTGACTGGTTTGATGCAGCTCTCCAAGATTCCCTATCTAGTGCTAGTCGTTTCATTTCAGTATACCCTCTACATCCTACATCCCCAACAATTTGTTTTACATACTCCAAACGTGACCTGCCTACACAATTTTTCCCTTCTACCTGTCCTTCCAATATTAAAGCGACTATTCCAGGATGCCTTAGTATGTGGCCTATAAGTCTGTCTCTTCTTTTAACTATATTTTTCCAAATGCTTCTTTCTTCATCTATTTTCCGCAATACCTCTTCATTTGTCACTTTATCCACCCATCTGAATTTTAACATTCACCTATAGCACCACATTTCAAAAGCTTCTAATCTTTTCTTCTCAGATACTCCGATTGTCCAAGTTTCACTACCATATAAAGCGACACTCCAAACATACACTTTCAAAAATCTTTTCCTGACATTTAAATTAATTTTTGATGTAAACAAATTATATTTCTTACTGAAGGCTCGTTTAACTTGTGCTATTCGGCATTTTATATCGCTCCTGCTTCGTCCATCTTTAGTAATTTTACTTCCCAAATAACAAAATTCTTCTACCTCCATAATCTTTTCTCCTCCTATTTTCACATTCAGCGGTCCATCTTTGTTATTTCTACTACATTTAATTACTTTTGTTTTGTTCTTGTTTATTTTCATGCGATAGTTCTTGCGTAGGACTTCATCTATGCCGTTCATTGTTTCTTCTAAATCCTTTTTACATTCGGCTAGAATTACTATATCATCAGCAAATTATATAAATCATATAAATTAAGTATAATTAAGTTAAGTTAAGTAATAAATATTAAATTGTATTATAAAAAAAATGTTAATATTGGTTCTAGACTATGAATAGATAACCAATTATAATACGTACAATTATAATTAGAGTACAATTATAATTCGTATTAGGATTACTCCATTAATTATTAATTTTGTAAAAGTGAAACATATAAAAGAATTTGAATTTTAAATTCAATAATAAGCCGGCCACCTTGGCGCGAATGGTAGCGTCTCGGCCTTTAATCCAGAGATCCCGGATTCGAATCCCGGTCAGGCATGGCATTTCCACACACTCTACAACTCATTCATCTCATCCTCTAAAGTATGCCTAACGGTGGACCCGGAGAGTAAAACAAACAAAATAAATTATAAGCAGAAAAAAGGATGTCCATTTTATGCTAATATGATCAGCAGATTTATCTCTTTATGTCTTTTGCCACGTTGTTAAAAAAAATAATATAAATTTTTATCACAAATAATACGTTTATTTTCATAAATATGGGTAGCTTATTTAATTTTTTTTTAACAGTTTTAGATAAAGAAATCTAGCAATTTGTTTGTTTTTTTTTTTTAATTAAGTCCTTTTTGAATCACTCATTATATGCGGTAAATAATTTATCGATTCCTATTACTTTTATACTCTCTCTTTCTTTAAAAAATAATACTAATAAAACATCAACAAAAAAATTTGAATCTATATAATAGTGAATGACCCTTCATTTCATTAAAGATATCTTTTTTTTTATTTTGGAATCCATAGTAAAATTTTATAAAACGCATTAAAAAATAATAATAATAAAATATTAAAATAAAAGAAATAAATCCTATAAATAGCTTTATTCCTTTTATATATTCATATTTTATAAATTGAATGAACAGTCCCTTTATTTCTATATATATATATATATATTAAGGATGCAAGATCTAAACTAAAATCATTGCTGCCAGTAGAATGAACTCTAAAAATGTTGAAAAGGAAATGGGGTCAACAGTGCGTGAAATTGAACATAAGATATCATAGAAAGAGAAATAAAAAATAGCTACTTGTTATAAGTGCTGAAAATAGGTTAGGGTGGAGGGAAAAGTAACTTGGCAACAAAAACAAAAATTATGATATGAAATATAATATCTTTTTATTCTTTATATCATAATCGAAAACAATAATAAATGGTAGAAATTTTATTGTAATTTATATATGAATATATTATCGTTAAGTAAAAAAAAAAAAAAATAATAAAATATTTCCCTTTTCTTTTACGAATTTTCATGGAAAATTCTTAAATACTATAATTCTAAATACCATATAACTAATAATTCTAAACTATATAATTACTTATTATACATTATGTTCTGAAAATTACTGTGCATTATGTTTTAGAAGTGTATAATGCATTCTGTTCTTTTAGCGTTAGGTTAGTTACCCTGTTGGATCGTTGGGCGTTACACAATAATAAAAATCAGTCGTTGAATTGTGATAGAAAGTGCTTCTTTTCACCGACCGGAATAAAAACGAGTTGCAAGAAACATAATGGTTCTTTCGGTAGAGGAACGCATTTTATTCGTTGAACACGTCTTTCGTGAAGGTGACAAGTATACTGATTTGTATCGACAATGCTATCTGGAGTCGATAAATTCAGGGCTGTGTAAGAATATACAGAGTGTCCCATATAAAACCGCAACCTAACCTTATATTGGTAGGTATTGAAATAATAAAAAGGCATGTGTAAATGTAAATTTAATTTTTATTATTATCATCCATTACCTTACATTTAGAGTAAATGTTGGAAGTGGCCGCCATCTTCTTCAATACAAGCTTCAATTCTTTTTACAGCGTTTCTTGCAACTTTTTTAAAAGTTTGTTGCTGGATATTTAATACAGCTTGTTCAATATTGACTTTCAATCGTTCAACTGTTCGTTGTTTGTTGCTGTAGGCTTTTTTTTTTTTTGAGGTAACCCCGTAGAAAAAATCCGCCGCAGTCAAATCTTGAGATCTTGGTGGCCACAAGCCTCGACCGATAACACGATTACCAAAGAATTCCTCGACGAAATCAGAAGTTGAACCTGCGTAGTGCGATGTCGCACCGTCATGTTGTAGCCGGCAGTGTGTGTCTTTCTCTTCCAAGAGTGCGATGAACTTAAATAAAATATTCTGATATCGTTCTGCATTAATGGTGTACTCGAAAAAAAAAAGCCTACAGCATTTTTTTTTTGAGGTAACCCCGTAGAAAAAATCCGCCGCAGTCAAATCTTGATATCTTGGTGGCCACAAGCCTCGACCGATAACACGATTACCAAAGAATTCCTCGACAAAATCAGAAGTTGAACCTGCGTAGTCAGATGTCGGACCGTCTACGTAGCCAAATGAAACCGTGCGTCATCTATGAAAAATAACGAATCCATAACATTAATTCCCTCCCGCAGAAATCGACGGAACCGTTGGCAATATTGTAGCCGTTTTTCTTTGTCGGGCTCAAGAAGTCGATGAACCGTTTGAATGCGATAAGGTCGTAATTGTAATTGTTTGGTCGCCCGATGAACAGTCGATTTAGACAAATTAATTTCAGCAGATAAACGTCTGATCGATTTATTTGGCAAGGCGAGTAATCAGTCTTTGATTTCAGCGACTGTTTCTGTATTCAACACTGACGCAGATCTTTTGTGTTCCTTGTTATTAACAGAACCGGTCTCTCTAAATTTTGCGACTAACCTTAATACTGATGTTTTGTTAGGAGCTGGTTTATCTGGGTACTTAAGGCGAAGCAAATCTTGCTCTGCAACCGCTGATTTCGTACTGAAGTACGGCTCGACAATTAAAACACGTTCATCTAGCGAAAACACCATCTTGTCTCTAGCAATACACTGAACGTTATGATTGCATTTTTGTTACTATCGGTAGTGTTCTACTGCGTCGCCCCGATGTTCAGATGTTAGACGAGTCCATTTCAGTAACGAGTAGGGGAATAAGCTTGACTTTTGAAATTTCATGGATGAATGATTGATGGGTTGCGTTTTATATGGGACACCCGGTATTTGCTGTTTTATTGTATTATGTACATTATTGTAGTGTGAATATGGTGCTCGACTGAGTGTGTGGACGAAACCTCCCTTCTTGATACAACACTAGCTGTTCCAGTAAGGGTGGGTAGCCAGGGGTGAAGGTTTAGTCGGTAGTGCGCAGGTATACATACGCACCTAATAAATATCTTGCGGAACCTGTTAGAGACCCCGACACTGCCTTAGTGTTTGTAAAATGGATTCCTTCACCTCTCAAAAAGAAAAAAATTTACAAATTGAGCCCACACGGGGTCCTCGTGTGTCCTCGTGAGTTCTCGTGTCTCATCGTCGTCGCCATAGGGCTTACACTCCCTTAGTGTTTGTAAAATGGATTCACTCACCTCTCAAAAAAAAATTTCACAAATTGAGCCCACACGGGCTCAATTGCGGTCTTTTCTCGGTCTTTTAAAAGCTGCCTGCCTCTAAACGGATCCCCCGAGGAGGCCCCAGCCGGTCTCAATCTTAACAGCTTGCGGACGACGGAGTCCTCGTGTCTCATCGTCGTCGCCATACGGCAAGCCCAGACGAACGACGACTCCATAAGAGCCTGTCCAATACCCCCTCACCACCTCGGTGTCCCTGTCTTTGTGCTGTAATATCGTTGTTATATATTTTAACATAGCCCTGAATTTATCAACTCTAGATAGCATGTTCGGTACAATCGTGCCTACATCGAGTTGCCTCTTTTGGCCATCCACTGTCGACATCTGAAAACAAGATATTCAGGTGTTCATGAGTCTGTTGCTTGTTTCAAGATATCCCGTCGATCCTTCATCTGTACAAGACAATGATCAGGACAATGCTTTAATATGGGATTATAATAGAAATTACACTTCTAACTTAATTGTAGATTTTCAGGGATTTTTTTTCATTTTTGACGTATAGAAGTTTTTGTGAAGCGTCTTCTAATAATAAGGTCCAGTGTAGTATCTTATTTCTTTATTCCTTTAATAATCGGGTTTGTTTCAGGATATTATATTTGCTATCTCAAAGGAAATATTCACAGTGATGTAACCAGCATTGTTTTATGATTGTCTTATGTTATATCCAGAAAGAATCATTATTTTCTTTGGATGCAGCAGCCAGCTTCATTGGTTCCTTTGGCAAGGTGCTTAGAAAGAAAATTAATATTCGTCTTTTTCATTATGTGAATGTTTTTGCTAAAGGTATTTCATTATTAAGTTAAGCTATTCATAATTATAAGCGATTTGGTAACCATTGTAAAAATTTTTAAATATCTATTTTGGCTTGTTTCGATAATTTCACCAAGATTTTGATTCTGGGTCTTTGCCTCTTGTTAATATCATTATTGTTGCTATTATTATTATTATTATTATCCCACACTTTTACAGCTTTTACTTTTGTCGGTAACATTCCTTATACTCGGAGTAATTTATACCAACAAGATTAAGCTTGCTATTGTTAACTAAGTGCTTTCCGGGCAACATGGCAGGTGTCAATTATCACGCTCCTTTGCATTAGCGCGTGGATCTACAGTTTTTCAAGATTGTTGTGGAAAGTAGATGGTATTATTCCGTCCGCAGATTTAATTATTGGGATTATACGAGGGTTATTTTTTTTTCAAGGTCCAATCGGTCGCGAAATAAAAACCCGCGCAAAAATCAGATGAACCTTTGCGCATATGTGTTGCGCAGCGTCTCTAGTATGGCCTTCAATCACGCCGCGTCACTTCGTTTAGTTCTGAAGACGCAGCTAGCACGTAAACATGTCTACAACGATAGCATCTCCCGTCAAGTGTGAAGTGCGTGAGGTAATTCGATTTATTGAGGCTTACGGGTGTAATGCATCTGAAATTCATCGACGAATAAGTAATGTGTACAGTGAAATTTCAATGAGTGACAGCAACGTGCACAATGGTGCAGTAACTTTAAAGCAGAACGTACAGATTTTCATGATGCAGGCGGTCAGGGAAGGAAGCGAGTGTCAACCGATGATCTCGTTGAGCGAGTGGATGAGGCAATTCGAGAAAATCATCGGTTCACAATTTCTGTATTAAGTGATTCGTTTCCTGAAATTTCATGGTCACCTCTCTACACCATTATGAGTGAGAGACTTCAGTACCGCAAACTGTGTGCGAGATGGATTCCCAAGATGCTGTCCGACCATCACAAAACAATGAGAATGGACGCCTCCCTAACGTTTCTCCAGCGCTACCACAACGAAGAAAAAAAAGTTTTTGAACAAAATTGTCACAGGGGACGAGACATAGGTCCATTTCAAAACTGAAAAAACAAAAGAACAATCCAAACAGTGGATGCATTCTCATTCTCCCAGTAAACCAAAGAAGTTCAAGCGAACCTTCTCCAACAGAAAGTTATGGCTACTGTGTTCTGGGACCGGAATGGAGTTCTGTTGGTGTAATTCATGAAACGTGGCACGACCATCACTGTAGCCTCATACTGCGTGACTCTTCATCGTATACGAAGGCCAATTCAGAATAAGCGGAGAGGAATGTTGTCATCAGGCATTGCTTTCTCCGTATCAAATACTCGGCCGCACACTGCAGCTGTAACAAAGAAGCTCCTGCAGCGTTTTCGTTTGGAAGGTTTGATCACCCACCGTACAGCCCGGACTTGGCTCCATCCGATTTTCACTTCTTTCCTCACATGAAACGCTGGCTAGGAAGACAACATTTTGGAACAGACATCGAGCTGCAGATCAGCGTAGAAACACGGCTGAAAACATAGGCAGCTCCATTCTATGACGAGGGTATTGGAAAGTTGGTACTACGCTACGACAAATATCTAAATCGAAGTGGCGACTATGTAGAGAAATAGCGTAACTATGTAAGAACTTGTTACAAATAAAATATTTTTATTTTAACTATGGTTTTAATTTCATGACCGATTGGACCTTGGAAAAAAAATAGTCCTCGTATAAAGTTCTTTTTGATTCCACATTTCTTTAATTCCAAAAATAAGACCTATATATTTCTCCAACTTCTCATTGAGATTAGTGTTGACTTGATGGGATGGCTACGTTAATTAGGTAAGTTACTTTTTCCATTTTATCAACTACTACTATATCTAGCTTATTACAGTTTATGGATTTTTATTATTATTGTTATTATTATCAACCATTATCATTATCATTATGTCTTAAATTTCACCCCTCCCAACATGAAACACACCCTAATAATCCAATACTTTTATTCGTTCATACAAAGCAGATTACCCCAATAACTAACCAATCATAATACCGATTGTTTTCTAGTAAATCACAAGTACGAATACGATTGGTTAACGAAAGACATAACTTATTATCTTATGCTCTGTATAACTTTTAAGTAGTAACTTATATATATGACCTAGATAGTCGTGAATCTCATTGTTCGTTACGAACCACATCACTTACTTTATGATCCTAACAACAAAAAAACAAGGTACTTTGTTTTTCTGGATGACCTCAATGCTGTTATTCCAAGTTGTTCCCTATAATTGTATACCGTACTTCTATATCGTTTTCAGGAATACCTTACACAACAATAATTTATTTGACAAAGATAAATGATATTTCTTATTCAGCAGCCAGTACATCCTCATAAACGTAGTATTTTTTTTTGTTTCTGTTTTCTTTTATATGAACCCTCCAGGCTTATGACGATCTAAATGCAAACTCCCGGTATTGTACAGTATTCGTATCAGGGATATAAATATTATCCCGATAGACTCGAGGGCAATAAGCTATCCTCATTTTAAAAATCAGGTAATTTGACTTAGTAGGATCTCTAATTTACGCAGCCACATGTTGATAAGATCCAATTTAGATTGCAATTTACCCGAGAATAGAACTTCGACACCATAAACCACCAAATTGCTGTGTTTCATCCACAAAGGAATTGTGACACAGTCCGGACTGAAAATATCTACAGTGAAGATCGAATATAAAATCAGACCCAAAATTGAACCTTGTGGAACCCCCCGATTGAATATTGATATATTTTGATAGATAATACCTAGGTACACCTCTTCTTTCTCTTCTTTTTCCTGTTTAGCCTTCGGTAACTACCGTTTTTAGATATACTTCAGAGGATGAATGAGGATGATATGTATGAGTGTAAATGAAGTTTGTTCTTGTACATTCTCAGTTCGACCAATCGTGAGATGTGTGGTTAATTGAAACCCAACCACCAAAGAACACCGGTATCCACGATCTAGTATTCAAATCCATGTAAAAATAACGGGCTTTACTAGGACCTGAACAAAGTCCAAACATTTTTCACAAGTTAGGTTTTTCCCCTAGGTTGCTATGTATCACTAAATAAAATACGCTTGACTAAAACTTTGAAAGAAGACCAAGTAGTTAAACTTTCTCTAAGGCGTGATGCACATCTACGGAAGCCATCAGACAATATTCCTTCCTTTCCTCATATTCGTAGATAACATTAAAAAATCTGTGATTTTGCTCAATGGCCGCTTCTAAATCCAAATTTATGATCTAGAATTATGTTATTGTTTATAAAAAATTGGCTATAGTCTTTAAAGGAAAAGCATCTCAATCTCAAAGTCCGTAGAAAGAAACTTATAGATTTATATGAAGATATGTCGTTTACGAGCTAACCTGGCATCAAGATATTTGTAACTCTTTTCATAAAAAATGTTATATCTAAAAAAAAGGTTTCTGATTTATTTATTTCTAACATTTATACCAAAAGGTTTAATCAGGATTGCTCATTATCTACTTTTTAGTTTAAATTTTAATTTTAAATTAGGTTTAGAAAATAATTAAAGCAAACTCTGTGGCTTTGAGAGTAAAATATATGATATTTATTTGCATATCCTTTAATATGTAAAATATGAAGTTGTTACACCATCTAATAAATATTATGTAGAGTGATATTAAAGTATGGAAACGACTTCATATTTCAAAACTTTGGTATCCTAGTAGGTTGAAACAAATGTGTACATATATAGTGACAAAATTACTACTATATAGGGTGTTTGAAATTTTTGTCCAACACCTTCGATTCTTTACGATGAATCAAACTTTTTTTTTTTAAACAGGAAGGTAGATATTTGATATGTGATTTTAATATAACATTTTATTTTTTTTTTTAAATAAACGATGGTGAAAACAGTTTCTCCATAAATTTCTTTCTTTTTGAATTATTAATGATCAAATTGCAAAAACGACCCGATTTTTTTTGTTTTTTTTTTTTTTTAATTTTAACGGTTAATATTGGAATTAATGACTCAAACACTCATAATAACAGCCTTAAAAGTAATAATTTGAAACACAAATACAATTTAAATGACTAGGAATGGAATGGAATGCAAAGTTGGCGGAAGTTTATAGATTCTCCCTTCGGATTGCAGAGCCTGGACAGTGTCCCTTGCTGATTGATGATTCTATCGGGCGTGTTTTTAAAGGTTTATTTTACATGACGGGTCTAATTTTTCAATTTTTGTCTTATTTTATATTTTGATTTTAAGGACGGATTTAAATGCATTCCAATCCGTTGTTAAACCGGCGTTATCGAACCTATTTTATGGGCCTACCGCGGAAGGCTAGGCTTTTGAAACCTGTCCTCCCGACGTAATTTCCCTTCAGACCGTCCACTGAAGTCCTTTCGGTGCTAACGCTTCATAGGCTAGCAGGAATACACCACAACGGGGGCACTAACTGTATGGAGGGAGCAATGCGCCCTCTTCTCGCAATTGCTGATTTAAGTTAATTTAAATGTAAGTTTTAAAAGGAGAGGTTGTGTAGAAGATCTTCATCCACTTCTGTGATGGCTGCCTTTCAGGACGCATCTCTGCTGGGCTCTTTTCCGGACTCCTGTCCGTGATGTTGGGACGAGTAGAGTAATTTCCCTTCAGACCGTCCACTGAAGTCCTGTCGGTGCTAACGCTTAATAGGCTAGCAGGAATACACCACAACGGGGGCACTAACTGTATGGAGGGAGCAATGCGCCCTCTTCTCGCAATTGCTGATTTAAGTTAATTTAAATGTAAGTTTTAAAAGGAGAGGTTGTGTAGAAGATCTTCATCCACTTCTGTGATGGCTGCCTTTCAGGACGCATCTCTGCTGGGCTCTTTTCCGGACTCCTGTCCGTGATGTTGGGTCGAGTAGAGGGTCTTCCTTCTTCTTCATTTTCCTCTTCTTCTTCCGATGACCTCTACATTCTTCTTTGGCCTGCAATTTCCGAGAATTGGCAGTAACCGAAGTTACATACTATTAACCTTAGTATTCCCGTTGCCCCGAAGGGCTGAACGGGGAAAAGTGCAGGTTTCTTCTTTCTTTCATGCTGTCAGTGGCTGCTGGGCAGGTGACTGCTGGGCAGGTGACTGCTGGGCTTGTTCCCTCATTCTTCTTTCTTGAAAGGAAAGGGAATACGGAACTTACAAATTTAGTGATACCTATTCACGATCGCGGTTTTGGGGCGGCGATCGCCTTTTCAGAAGAAGTAAATGGAAGTTCTTTACGCTACATAATATTAATCTCCAGACACACGTGTCTCCGGGAAGGGTTTGGGGGGACCGCGTGGCCGCAGTGAAGAAACCATCTTTGTTTGTTGTGGTGGCTGCTGTGAGTATCTGTAACAAAAAAAAAAACAGAATACACACACACGAGAAAAATAAAAAAAAGGAATTTATATTTTATTTTTATTTTGGGATGGCGTAAATGACTAGGTTAACAGATTATTTTAAACAACAACAGATATTTTAAATTTTGGTTAAGTGTTTTCGATCCTAGGTTACTTAATACAGTAAATTTTGAAAATAGTTTAAAGAATTGAAAAATTTTTAATTTAATAAATTAATTAAAAATTTAGAGTAATTAATTAGCTATTTTATTACAATAACACCTTTTTTTATTACTTTACAACAATGCAAATTATTAACTTGTAATTTTTTTTTCTTACTGCAACATACAACAATTTTTTTCCTGAATGCTCAACGAAGTGTCGTTATCAGCGCCTGGATACGATATTTATATAATAAGTAAATAAATATCAAAATTCACAATTAAAAATTAAACTAAAACCCAAAACTGAAATAAAACCACAATCAAATACTACATTGTACTTTAATCTAAATTAAAACGTAAAAATTATCAACCAAATCTATTTATACGAAATGGTATAAATAGATGAAAACCGCTACTGAATACTGAAATATTTAAACATATACCTTGAATATATTGAAGTGGAATATATTGAAGAGTTATACGGAGGAAATAAATTAGAAAATGGTGTTATAGAGGAAGAAGAGGAAGTTGAGGAGGATGAAATGGGAGAAACAATACTGAGATCTGAATTTAAGAGAGCATTACAAGATTTAAATGGCAGAAAGGCGCCTGAAATAGACGGAATACCTGTATAATTACTGCGCAGTGCAGGTGAGGAAGCGATTGATAGATTATACAAACTGGTGTGTAATATTTATGAAAAAGGGGAATTTCCGTTAGACTTCAAAAAAAGTGTTATAGTCATGATACCAAAGAAAGCAGAGGCAGATAAATGTGAAGAATACAGAACAGTTAGTTTAACTAGTCATGTATCAAAAATCTTAACTAGAATTCTATACAGAAGAATTCAGAGGAGAGTGGAGGAAGTGTTAGGAGAAAACCAATTTGGTTTCAGGAAAAGGACAAGGGAAGCAATTTTAGGCCTCAGATTAATAGAAGAAGGAAAATTAAAGAAAAACAAACCAACATACTTGGCGTTTATAGACCTAGAAAAGGCATTCGATAACGTAGACTGCAATAAAATGTTCAGCATTTTAAAAAAATTAGGGTTCAAATACAGAGATAGAAGGACAATTAGTAACATGTACAGGAACCAAACAGCAACAGTAATAATTGAAGAACATAAGAAAGAAGCCCTAATAAGAAATGGAGTCCGACAAGGATGTTCCCTATCTCCGTTACTTTTTAATCTTTACATGGAACTAGCAGTTAATGATGTTAAAGAACAATTTAGATCCGGAGTAACAGTATAAGGTGAAAAGATAAAGATGCTACGATTTGCTGATGATATAGTAATTCTAGCCGAGAGTAAAAAGGATTTCGAAGAAACAATGAACGGCATAGATGAAGTCCTACGCAAGAACTATCGCATGAAAATAAACAAGAACAAAACAAAAGTAATGAAATGTAGTAGAAATAACAAAGATGGACCACTGAATGTGAAAATAGGAGGAGAAAAGATTACGGAGGTAGAAGAATGTTGTTATTTGGGAAGTAGAATTACTAAAGATGGACGAAGCAGGAGCGATATAAAATGCCGAATAGCACAAGCTAAACAAGCCTTCAGTAAGAAATATAATTTGTTTACTTCAAAAATTAATTTAAATGTCAGGAAAAGATTTTTGAACGTTTATGTTTGGAGTGTCGCTTTATATGGAAGTGAAACTTGGACGATCGGAGTATCTGAGAAGAAAATATTAGAAGCTTTTGAAATGTGGTGCTATAGGAGAATGTTAAAAATCAGATGGGTGGATAAAGTAACAATATGAAGAGGTATTGCGGCAAATAGGTGAAGAAAGAAGCATTTGGAAAAATATAGTTAAAAGAAGAGGCCACATACTAGGGCATCCTGGAATAGTCACTTTAATATTGGAAGGACAGGTAGAAGGGAAAAATTGTGTAGGCAGGCCACGTTTGGAATATGTAAAACAAATTGTTAGGGATGTTGGATGTAGAGGGTATATTGAAATGAAACGACTAGCACTAAATAGGGAATATCGGAGAGCTGCATCAAACCAGTCAAATGACTGAAGACAAAAAAAAAACCTTGAAAAAACTTAAAATATAGATAATATTGTTTCATTGTTCGCTAACATATTTCGGAAGTAAGCCTCTAGTTTAAATTTCCGACGAAATCCTGAATAACTCTTAAACAATTTACGAGGATGTACGAAGAGTTAGTTGGAAGTCGCAGCCTGTACAAACGGGTGCATTTGTTTGTATCATCAGATAGATGTTCATGAGTGAGCCTGGTTTGCCCTATTCACAAACGCCAAAAATCAAGCTTCCCTCTACGTTTATTTCTCTATGAGAATCTCCAAGTTAACACAGTTTTCTTAATTGGACAAAGTTTATTGTTGATAGTAGCATTTTATTCACTTTGTCACTCATCATGAATCACTTTTTTTAGAAAACAGATACGATCGTTCGAGACAACGCGATTGGTAAAAGGAGGTTAGAAATAAGCTGCTTTTGCTACACAACAAGCGCGCTCATTGTCTGAAAATCCAGCAGAAGCTCATAGTTATATGTTGAGTTATTTCAGAAATAAACCTCCGAATCTCAAATACAATAGGGTGTTTGTAATCGCGTGTACAGTATTTATCAGTACAATTTACAGTTGTACAAATTCGTATTGACAGTACTTGATTATCTCTAAATAAATTGCTACTGGAAAATTAAATTATAGTGGTTCAAATCTTTGTTATTTAATGAAAGTATTATTATTATATATAATATAAATAATATATAATAATTGCCAGCCCATTGAAAATGTCGGCAGACCGAAGACCAGCAGACGGTGATTTTTGATATCCACGGTGCATTCCGTCCTGTTGTACGGGGTGGAAGTGTGGGCCCAGGCACTAAGATTCGAAACAAACCGGATCTTACCATTCTAAGCGCTCGCGTAGGTGCAACGCACCGCGGCCTTGCGAGGTTTCCGAGCCTGCCGTACTAGTGATCGTCGGCGTCACACCCATTGCTCTTTTGGCAAGGGAACACCAAACAGCCTACAGAAAACGACGGGCAGGAGAAGACTGGAAGAACACCGCCAAGGAGAACCGGACTCTCAGGTTTATCGCATGGCAAGAGACCTGGGACAACGATTCCAAAGAACGATGTTCCGCAAGGCTCTGTTCAAACCGTGGACGGAGCGACGGCATGGTGGAGTACTACGTGACCCAGTTTTTAACGGGCACGAGTACTTCCGGGCTTATCTACATATCATAGTGAAAGCTCAGTCTCCTAACCGCCTCTATTTCTCCGGTGTACGGGTCGACGCCGAGTACACCTTTTTCAAATGTACTCAGTGAGCGGCAGATCGAGGAACAGAAGAGGTGGATCTCGAAGCACTTTCTTTTTCCTGTTAGGCCTCCAGTAATTACCGTTCAGATAATACTTCAGAGGATGATATGTATGAGTGTAAATGAAGTTTCATCTTGTAGTTTGACCATTCCTGAGATGTGTGATGAATTGAAACCCAACCACCAAAGAACACCGGTATCCACGATCTAGTATTCAAATCCGTGTAAAAATTACTGACTTTATTAGGACTTGAACGCTGGAACTCTCGGCTTCCAAATCGGTTGATTTGGGAAGATGCGTTTACCACTAGACCAACCTGGTGAGTGAATCTCGGAGCACTGAGCTCCCAGGTGGTTGAGATAATGCTACGTGACCTGAAAAGGTAGGAGAGTGTGGCCCGATTCTTGGGCAGCATTCTCAGGTTCAAGAAGGATGACCTGGATAATTAAATCCAGGCCATCCTGGATTAAATGAAAATTAAATAGCGGCCTTCTCAGGTAAAATAGGATGATTCGACCTAAAGTAATTTGTTAAATGGTTCTGGATCGAGTCCTGTTAGAAAGGAGAAAGGGGGGAGTGGTTTTAATCTGTAATCTGCTGGTGGCGATTGAATAATGCTACCAGTCAGAGCCCGACACTCCAAGTACAATTCATTTCCACCTTCCACCTACACCAAAATAAAAAAATTATTGTTACATTCGTGTATTAATTTAGTTATATCAAACAATGATGCAACCTTTGAAACCGAAAAAATAGTTCTGTTGATGTTGTAGGCGACGGTGATAGAGTATGACCTTTACAAGAGGTATGTGATTTATTTAATAAATAGATTACAAAACAGAGAACTAATTAACAAATCAACTACGATCAAGACAGTACAACGATTTGATGAAACCTATACTGTAAGAAATCATATTCGTCCCGAGAGATAAAACAGGTGTCCACTAATGATCCAAAATCATTAATGTCAGAATTTTTTTGACGAGTCTAATTTAAAGATTCAGAATGTTCAAAAAAACATTTTTCAGTTAAAAATGTTTCTTTAAAAGTATAATTTTTACCCGTATAACTACACCTTGTGTAAGAACTTTCAGAAGGATATTTTTATCTTCGTGTCGAATTTTGTGATATAATGCAAAAAATACATTTGGACGTAATTTTTTATAATTTATTAAATTTTTTTGAAATTAAAATTTTTAATTAAAATAAATAATATCAGTTGATCTAACCATTTAATTTGTAATAATATCGCAAATTATTAGTGGTGTATTATTTTTATTATTATTATTATTTATTACTGTTTGGGCCATTAATTTAAAAATTAACTATTTAAAAGTTTATTATTGGATGTAATTTTAAAGGTAATACGGAATAAAAAAGTTACTACGAGACGTTTTATCTCGTTTTATTACTAACGCGATATTTCCGTTTTTGCAACTTTGATTGCTTATAACTCGACAAAGAAGAAGGGATTTATCGAAAAACGATTTTCAAGCATCATTTTTCTCGTAAAATTTAGCTTTAAAATCATATATTAGATAATAATATATCTACCATCCTGGTTTTTTGTTATTTTTTATGTCAAATTATATTTAAAATCGGTATCTTAGATTAGAAACTATAAGTTCATTTTATGATAATAATAAAGTTATAAAGGAATTTCCCTTGAAATAAAATTTAAATTACCTAAATTATTTTATGTGATAAATTTTAAAATAATACCATTCTACATGAAATATTCAAAATACTTCCCTTCTACAACACGCAGTGCGGTAATCTTGTGTAATGTCCGTTTATAGTTTGTTGTATCATATACAGAATGATTCAGGAGGACAGGGCAATACTTTGACAACTCATTCTAGAGGCTAAAAATAAGAAAAAAGTTCATATAAACATTTTTTTTTTGTCTTCAGTCATTTGACTGGTTTGATGCAGCTCTCCAAGATTCCCTATCTAGTACTAGTCGTTTTATTTCAGTATACCCTCTACATCCTACATCCCTAACAATTTGTTTTACATATTCCAAACGTGGCCTGCCTACACAATTTTTTCCTTCTACCTGTCCTTCCAATATTAAAGCGACTATTCCAGGATGCCTTAGTATGTGGCCTATAAGTCTGTCTCTTCTTTTAACTATATTTTTCCAAATGCTTCTTTCTTCATCTATTTGCCGCAATACCTCTTCGTTTGTCACTTTATCCACCCATCTGACTTTTAACATTCTCCTATAGCACCGCCTTTCAAAAGCTTCTAATCTTTTCTTCTCAGATACTCCGATCGTCCAAGTTTCACTTCCATATAAAGCGACACTCCAAATATACACTTTCAAAAATCTTTTCCTGACATTTAAATTAATTTTTGATGTAAACAAATTATATTTCTTACTGAAGGCTCGTTTAGCTTGTGCTATTCGGCATTTTATATCGCTCCTGCTTCGTCCATCTTTAGTAATTCTACTTCCCAAATAACAAAATTCTTCTACCTCCATAATCTTTTCTCCTCCTATTTTCACATTCAGTGGCCCATCTTTGTTATAAACATAGGTCATATAAACATAGGTCCGAAAATGCTTCGTTAACGAGTTATACAGCGTGAAAGGTTTCGCCCGAGTTACAGTTGCTCCGGGTAAATTAAGGCTTTCTGAAATTCTAGGAAGGTTCAATTGTTTCTTATGATTTTTGAGCCGGGAAATCGAAAAAAAATATGTCACAGAACTGTATCTCTCTTACTTTCTAAGATAACCAATGTAAAACACCAAAAATAGGGTCAAAAAACACATTTTTTACATTTGACGTAAAATAACGTTGTTAAATTGGCAATAAATCATACATTTTTTAAACATAAATTGTAGAGAATTTAATTATAAGAAGATTGATGTAAATAATGTCAACAAAAAAGAAATAAAATGTTAAACATGTCGACTTTTATTAACAACAAAACCGACGAAAACTTAGAAGAAAATGTTACAAAAAAATAAAACAGATGTGTCTAGTAAGTACAATAATTTTAGATCTACGAAAAACAAGTTGGCAACACTGATTTTTTCATCAAAATTTCTTTAAATACTACTCATTGTTGTCAGTTAATTGTGGTAATGTATTAAATAACACTAAAACTCAAGGTAATTAATCTAATCCGTAGAATCAAGAAATGGCAGCTTTTAATTATTTAATCTATAGAACTATTAAATATCTCTGACACAATTTAAGACTAAATTCCGAAATAATCATTAGTATGGAGTTCATTAGAAATACGTCGGTAAGACGTATGAAGTGAATTACTTTACAGTTTTCAACATGACCTAACCTAACAGTGAAATGAAAATAAGGAAAAATTCGTGAAAACATTATATTTCAGTTAAATTAGATTAGTAATAAATAATACTTTCAAAAATACTTCGAATTTTGTTAGACAACGTTTTTTTTCCATTTGATGAACCGCGGGACTCGAATATGTCATTTTATTTATTTTTTATTGTACTTTTACGAATCACGTCGCTAGATAGCAGTACTTTATAGTACTACATAGCATCATAAAAAACTTGATAATATACTTAAAATAATAAAATTTAAAGAAAATATACTACAACTTGTTTTAATAGTAAATGCTCTTATGTAAATGAAAGTACTGAAGATGAAACAATTTTTTAATCCCCCATCACTTCTTTAAAAAAAAATAAAATTATTAGTTAACTAGATTAAGTAAAATATAAGTAAGTAAAATACGGGGTTTTCCGAACTTTTCCGAATAAATCCTAAAATAAACTAAAAATGGTATAAGTTAGGAGTATGGAGCCTTCATATCTCGGGGACCAAAAGAGATATAGTAGTGCAATTTGGTGTATAGGTATCCCGTTAAAAATTAAGAAACACTTGTTTCGGGGTTTTCCGAAATTTCCCGAACTTTTCCGAATAAGTCCAACAATTATTATATGATAAAATGAGATATTTTTAAAAATAATATTGTAGTTAAAAAAACTGGAGTTCATATATAGGTGCCAGACTTAGAATTGTAAGATAAAAGTGATTTGATATTTAAAAAAATGATAGCGTACTTAATTTAAATCTGTTATTTTGAAAATTAAAATATAAAACTTTCGATAGTTGTGAACAATGCATTCCGATATTTTCATTTTCAACCAAATTCAACGCCATTTCTGGGCAGAAACGCCATTTCTCAAGCACGAAAGAAAAATGGCAATACGAAAATCAGAAACAAACGAGCAAGGAGAAGCGAGATTGGAATCCAATCGAGAATACGAGCAACAAAAATTGAGATTGGAAACCGACAGAGAACTTCATGCTCGAGCCTATTCATCAGAAAAAAACGAGCAACGAGAAGTGAGATCGGGAAAAATGGAAAAAGGGAAAAATCGTAAAAGGGCAAAAGGGAAGAGGGAAGAGAAAAAGGAAAAGGGAAAGGGGGAAAACGGGAAAAGGGAAAGGTTAAATTTTGTGAAGTTCAGTAAAGTTCATTTTCTTAATGTTTTATGAAACTTTCAACTTTGTTCATTTAATTTATATCTATACTCAAATCTAGCAATAGCGAAGCATTGCCGGGTTTGTTAGTTCTATATAAATTTATTGATAATTGTTTTAAAATTTCAATATTTACTAAAATTAAACAAACGGTTATTGATTTATGAATAAATATACAAAAACGTATATATACGTCAAAGTTATAACCATCTTATTTAATAGAAATCTGTTTTAACTTACAAACTATATCATTAATCTAACTTTAGACTATTTCATTTCTCTCTTCTAATAATATAATTAATGATTAATTTATTATTAATTATTAAACTCTATTAATTAATGAAGTTAGTTATATTTAATTAATAATACCTGACTGTATGAGTGTATATAAATCTATATTCGTATGTAAAAATAAATTTATACGTGTATAAGTGTATGCAGTAAGTTAAAATAATTAAATGAAATTAAATTAAAGTGAATTTAATGTAAATACATTTAAAAGGTAAAACGCAATGAAGAATAACAAATAGCGTTCAACTGTTCCCTAGTTCTCTTCGTATTATATCTAACAATATTATACATAATACGCATTTCCTTATTTTCAACCGAGTGTACAAGGTTACAGGGTAAGTTAAACTAAAAAGTGATGTAATTTAAGTGAAAAGAGAACGTGATGAGAGGATAAAAGAAAAGGGAGATTGGAGAATTATAGTAGAGAGGAGGCAGAAAATGTGAAAATTCGTTAACGGAAAAGCTGTTTGTTACCTACTATGTAAATAACACAAAATTTATAAGATTAATAAATACAGTGTTTAAATAATCATAATAACAAAAACAAAACATTATACTGTTTTAATGTGTTCTCTACAATGGTTTATTACATTTATCTTACTTTCTACAGTGCATCGTTTGTTTGTTTTACAATAAAACATAACAATATACATTTTCAGATTTATATACATATATAAATATATATATTTTTTTTTTTTGCTTGATGATATCGCCACATAGAAGCTTGTGCGTGGGATGTAAAAATGTAGCGTATGAAAATTGCCTGACCGGGATTCGAACGCGAAAGGCAGAGACGCTACCATTCGCGTCACGGATGCCGACAATTTAATCCTTAAATTTCCCTGGCACTCCATAAAAACGATATTCATACCATTTTTATAAACTTCTTGAATAACCCGTATTATTCCAGGCAAAAATTATTTTCTGTAACTTAAAAGTACATTTAGTCTTCTGATAGCGTTAATAATTTTTCTTTTTCATTTTTAATTTTTTATTAAAATTCAAATTCCTTTTTGAAAAAAAAATAATAGTTTTCTTAAGATAAACGGGGATTGGAAATACTATCCGAAATTTTGGAAAAAGTTATAAAAAATGTGTGGTTGTTTCTTAAATTTTTTTTGGTTTTTCTACCTGCTCAGTAATTCTTCATTATTTCTGATATCTCTTTCCTTCGTTCTTGAAAAAATTTAGCTCTGTTGTTTTTGCTTTTTATCGTTACATGGAATTTTTTATTTTCATCTTTTAATATTATCTTTAAAATTTTTCTTTCTCTTGTAATTTCTTCAGTTCTTTTAGGTCTTCTTGGGCTTATGTGTACCATTTGTCTTTAGTTCTTTTACTTTGGAATAATCAAATTTTTTTTAGTCGATCTACCGTTATTCATTCTAAATAAATAGGAGTAAAATTAAATTCGTATTTTCCTTACCGCGATAGTTTTTCAATTTTAGTATGGAGTTTGTTAACTGGAATTAATTTTACCTGATTATTTTCAAATTTAGGACTTACTAATTAATTAATTACTAATTAATTAGTAATTAGGTTTCATAAGTTTAACCTAATTAGTAATTATTAATTACTTTATTATTTATGTTTTTTTATACATAATTTTTAAAAAAATAGCTTGCCAAATTCCAGTTTAATTTTGACGAGTGCTTTCGGCTATTCTGCCATCTTCAAGAGGAATATATTTATAAAACTACTACAATTGAATTATATATATACAACAGTTGACCGTCATTTTATTATTCGTCAAAAATTAAAGTTTATTTTTAAGTGACTACGTCAGTATTGCAATAGTTTTTTTCAATTTTTAGTATGGTAGATTTATAATTTTAATCATAATTATATTGCCTCTGAAGATGGTAGAATAGTTGAAAGCGCTCAAGGAAATCAAACTGGAATTTGCTAAGCTGTTTTTTTAAGTTATATAGTACGAGTAGTTATTATACCAAACGGTGCCTTGCTCGAAAAATTAAATTTTTTCTTTGTCGTATAATAATAATAATAAATCAAGTTAGGGAGATTTGGGACCAGGAGAACGTAAAGGTGGCCCCGGTGGTTTTGGGCGCGATGGGAGAGATTCCACGTTCTCTGCATGATTCATTAAGATCCATTGGAGTACTAGCAAATCTGTTCCGACCAATGCAGAGGGCTTTATTGCTGGATACATGCCGCTTGGTCCGTCGGTACGTCACAAGCTTGAGCGATAAGATAACACCTGTTATTGAGGAGAACGATCAGGTAGAGCTACAGGCGAGAGACAATGGCTGTTAACATCTGGCAGGTCATAAATTTTCAAGTCTGGTATTTTGTCTCTCATTTATATATCTCACCCATAGTATACAATAGTTCATGTTCCCATATACAACGCATGTCAGAACAATAGTTACAGCTCCTGCGCCTTGCCTTTGGACCGGCCAGGATGCTTTTTACTGGGCTTGCCCAAGAGAATAATAATAATAAGTTCCAAAAGAGTCTGAACTTCTAATTGGTTTGCTTAATTTGTTTTTTTTTTCTTAAGTCTTCTATTGACTACGTTAAATAAATTCATTATTCGTTTTACTTTTTGACTTCGATATTTTTTTTATTTTAAGTTTGTTTTTGTTCTTCTGTCCTAGATTTGTCTCGTTCTGCTCTTGATTTTTCCTGGAAAATTTGTAGTTTATTGATTTTTTTCTAAATATTTCTGTATCATGTTTCTTCTACTTTATGTTCTACTTTTCTTCTACCTTATATTTCTTCTTCTACATTCATTTCTTTTAAACCAATTAGATTATTTCGTATCGAGTCTGTAGATTATAAGAGATGTAGTTGAATGCAAATAACTCGCTATGGCATAGATAATTTTAAATAATCTTTCATTGGTTTTCATCATTATATTGGTATGTCTTTGTTTTAATGAACTTAAAATTCCTATATAAGTACTTAGATACTTATATCTTATACATCTGCTCCAAGTACGAAGCTGAACGTATCAAAGTAACTAGAGAGCTTGCGAGGATCAATTCTGGTTTTGATCTGCAAGTTAATCGAAAAATCAAAAGGTAATGGAACCTAGTTATTATTATTGGCTTCCTTAGATTCTTAGTCCTGGGAAGGATGGGTGAGCGAGTCTGGTGCTTATAGTTATATACGTCGCACGGAAATGATGAAAACGGAGATTTGATCAAATCCGTAAGGTAGATGATCAATTCATAGAAGATGTTAACATTACAATTCTGTGGGGTGATTTCCCCAAAAGAAAGTAAGTGATTTGATCAAATGCCTTAACTTTTTTAGTGAAAAGATTAAATCAACAAGTCAAGACTCAAATAACATAGGGTAGAAGGTGTCACGACTTATTTATTTAGTACTCCATGAATTATTAAATGTAGGTGACTTGGGGCACACCTGGGTGCTTACTTTTCTAAGATAGGCGTTTGAGCATCGAACCCCGATTAGGTGAGATATTCGCTTTTAGGATGAGAATGGATGTATGGAGAACTCTATGATGTGGAAGGGTGTAGATATTGCCTTCACTCCCGAAAGTGAATCAGAGCGGAAAGAGATAGGTTATGTTTTCATTGGGGAAGTAAAGATTTTTAATTTTGTGTGAAATCGTTGGTGTTAGAGGAAGGCGCGAAGATCACGCTTCCGTGAACTAGTTAATTTGATAGGTAGGTAGGTTGTAAGTTGTGTAAATACACTGCAAATAGGGTGGGGTTCAGGAACGACATAGTTAGGTTTAGATTCCACGCCCTAGGGGTTAGAGGCAGGCAATGAAAAGATATAACTGGCAGGCTGACTTGTCGGACTAGACTTATCACCGGAGAACGGGGAGGCCCTGTTTGAGTAGATAACCCCCTGGGTTGTGCTTTGCTTTGTTGTGGATCCGGTCCGGGAGAATAGGGTGGAAAAAATTACACTGCAAGTGCAGTAAAAATACACATGCAAATGTCTTGGCAGACATGGAAATATCTGCCGAGGCATTTGCATCAGTGGCATGCTGACAAAGAACAAACTGATGACTGTGTTGCGTTATAATTTTAGAGGGTGTAGAAGATGATCCCGGGGGGCTAGGGACGGATGGATAGTGTCGCCACCGGGATCGTCATAGGTAGAATTAAATTCTCCGAAAGTTTTTTTAAAAATTTTATGTATTTATTATACATTTAAAAATGTTATTTTACGTCAAAAAATAAATAGTGTATTTTTCAACCACAATCTTTTGTGTTTCCTCCTAGATTTCTTAAAGACTATTAAAAATTCAATCTGGGATTTTTTTTTCAATTTTTCATGTTAGATCTCATATAAAACCTTGTAAAAATTTTACCCCTTAATTATAGTGGAGCTTAATTTTACCGAGGGCGCAAAAAATGGGGGAGTTTAACAGCTTAAACTTGCTAACGAAGCGTTTCCTGATTTTGTGATTTTATTTTCTTCTTTATTTTTAAACATGACCTGACTGACAATTTTTTACATTTTTTTAACTATATATCTAATTTAATCTTTTCTTTAATATTTCCGGATTATCATCAGAAATGATTATTTCGTTACGTGCCAGTTGAAAAAGTTGTGCTTAAGTTATTATTAAACAGAATGTAAAAAAATCGCAAAAATATCTATTTTTTTCTTTTCTATTTCCCTTGATAACTCGGTAGTTTTTTTTTTTAGAGATAAGATCAGAGAAAATAAAATTTTTTTATTATATTTTATACACAAATCATCGGTTGCAAATCAAAAAATTAATTGTTATTGATGCAAAAATACTAATAACTGTCAAAATAAAGGGAAAAAAAAACAATATTTTGGTAATTTTTTTTTTAACATTTACACATAGGACCTTCAGATTTTTCCCCAGAAACCTTTGTGATATAATAGAGCAACATGCTTTCAACAAAATCGATCTGACGGTTTTTGCAAAATAATTTCCCAATCGAGATTTTAAAAAAAAATACGATTTTTCCAAATTTTTTGAGCCTGAAAGAATGTCGCTAGATGCTTAAAAATTTTAATCACATATAAAAGAGCAGCCAAATTTTTAAATGCATTTAAAAAAAATTAAATTGGTTAATTAGGTGAGCCTAGGAAATCTTTCAAACATCGTTACAATTTTAACAAACAAAATTATTATTTATCGACTTCTTGTAAGCAAAAAACTTCAAATATCATACTAATTTATCATTAATGATTTTTTCCAAAAATTGTACAATGGTGGTTAACTTTGATCGGTTATATCTCCGGAGATAATTAACCAATCGAAACATTTTTTAAACGACGAAGCGTCTTTCCGAGTACTATTAATCTGTGCTTTTAGGAAGGTTTCATAAGAAAACTACCAATTTTAATGGGTACCATGATTCGACCTCAGGAAAATTTTAAAATATCTTCACGTTTCACATCCCCCAGACCCCAAAACCACCTTCAGTTCAAAAGTTTACGTATACATTTATATATATATATATATATATATATATATATATACGAGGTGCGACAATAAAGTAATGAGACTGATGTGAAAACAAATGTTGCTTACCGTTTTAGTCATGTTTATTGTTGTCTCCTTCAAAGTAGTTCCCCTCTGATTGCACATACTTATTCCAGCGCTTCTGCCATTGATGGTAACATTTCTGGAACTCATCTTCTGTAATATCCTCCAAGACCCTCGTCACAGCTTTTTGGACATCTTGTGTTGTTTGAAAATGGTGTCCCTTGACCGCCATTTTGACTCTTGGAAATAGAAAAAAATTGCACGGAGCGATATCTGGTGTATAAGGTGGCTGTGGTAGTACTGCAATTTGTGATGAGGTTAATAATTGCTGTACTGACAGAGCAGTATGGGATGGCGCATTATCGTGATGCAGAATCCAATTATCAGCAATGTTGGCAAGGATACGAAGAACTCGTTTACGAGGTCTTTCTAAAATTTCTTTGTAAAAATATTGGTAAAAACTGTTTGTCCAGGAGGC
Organism: Lycorma delicatula; assembly: GCF_047948215.1. Lineage (NCBI taxonomy): Eukaryota > Metazoa > Arthropoda > Insecta > Hemiptera > Fulgoridae > Lycorma > Lycorma delicatula. Next base: position 25,455,742 of record NC_134467.1, read on the forward strand.
ACCCGCTCTTTATGAACAATTCCCTTGGAATCGAAAAAGCACACAAGCATGCATTTCACTTTTGACTTTGACATGCGAGATTTTTTTGGTTGGTCCCTTTGAGCACCATTGCAAACTTTGGCGTTTTGTCTCTGAATCGTATTGAAAAAACTAATCTTCATCACCAGTGATAACACTGCTCAACAAATCTGGATTGATTTCCGTTTGCTCTAACAGATCGCCTGCCACATTTTTCCGTGTTTCTCGCTGTTGTTGTGTGAGATTTTGGGGACCATTTTTGCACAAAATCTTTCTCGTACCAAGATCTTCAGTTAATATTAGACGAACCGTTTCTCGATCGATGTTCAGTTCTTCTGCAATCATTTTCACGCATAATCTTCGATCAGATCGTACGATTTCACGCACCCTGGTCAAGTTGACATCTGTACGTGAGGTTGATGGTCCTCCACTGCGGTTTTCATTTTCAACATTCGTTCTGCCTTCACTAAAAATTTTATGCCACCGAAAAACGTGAGCTCTTGACATAACCTCCTCTCCAAAAGCCTTCTGAAGCTTACCGTAAGTTTTCGTCGCGTTTTCACCCGATTTAACGCAAAAAGAAATGGTATACCGTTGAGCAATATTTTGGGGTTTCATTTCTGTGACGAGAGACACAAACACGTGTTCACTTATTACAGCACAACTCACGACTTAGCAGTTGCATCAATTCGCCTCTTGGACTAGAAATAGCTTATAGACCAAGATCAAAGATGGTGTGCCTACGCAAGCTGCAGGGTTGCCACATCTTGCAAAGAAAAATCAGTCTCATTACTTTATTGTCGCACCTCGTATATATATTACTTTCTTGTTGACATGATAACTGCCATAATTATCCGCCAATCAGTTTTAAATTGATACATAAAATATAACGAACCAAAGTCTCAATCGATTTCGTTGACGGGCAAAATCGGACCATGGGGATGGAAATGGTGGGTTTTCTCCCGAAAAAACAAAATAACAGCTTTCTTATTAAGTAAGATATCAATTCGTTTAAAGTTCCTACTATTTTTTTTTTTTTGGATAAGAGCCTAAAACGTATCAAAGTAAAGTTTTTTGATATCACCACCAACTATTGACCCAGCGGTGGAAAATTTGGGTTTCGAAGACATAATAATAGGCACAGTATTGAAAATGGTTTAAAAAGGTCTTTAATCCTCTAAATATTACCTTTTGTCTAAAACATTTTTTGATATGACCAACCGTAATGGTAAAAGATGACCAAACTGTTGCTGAAATTGTTTAGATGAGGCTTTTCGTATGCTAAACATGTGAAACTTATTCACGTGCAACCATTGTCGTATTGAGTAAATTTAAAGGTTTTTTTTAACTTTAAAGTGCAAATCTTTTTACCCTTGTTGAAATATACCTCCGTTTTCCACCGTGCCGTAAGGGATTTTTTAAAAAATTTATTTAATTAAAAATTCGTGAAGATATTAAATTTGTCTTCTAAAAGCAAAAAAATTACAAATATGTTTGAAAAAATTTCCTACGCTTTCCTAATTAATGAATTTAAATTTTTCAAAATGTATTTGAAATTTAAAGTAGTCTTTTATATGCCATAAAATTTTAAAGTATCTAAAAACTTTATTTCAAGTTCTATATAATTTAGAAAAATCGCATTTTTTTAAAATCGTGATTGCAAAATTGTTGTACAAAAACTGTCAGAGGATTTTTTTTTAAATTTGACAAATTGATTTATCATAATACAAAGAAAGTTCTTTGAGGAAAAATCTGAAGAACCTGTGTATCAGTACTCGAAAAAAATTCCCATAAAATTTTGTGTTTTTTTCAGTTTTTTAACAGTTATTACAATTTTTTCATGAATAATAACATATTTGTCGATTTGCAACCAATGATATATGTATAATTTTATAACAAATTTTTTTTCTCTTTCGTTCTTATATCTAGGATCGAGTTATCTAAAGAAATAGGAGGAAAAAAATGGATATTTTTGTGATTTTTTTACTTGTTTTTTTTTTAATAAAAATTTAAGCACATTTTTTCAACTGGTGCATAACGAAATAATCATTTCTGATGATATTCCTAAGGCATTAAAGCAAAAACTACTGGTCGTATAGAAAAAGTCGAACCAAAAACAGATACCACCCGGATTTTTACGGATGACAATTTACACAATTTATTAGATTTGGTTTCACTTATTTTATTTTTTTAAATATAATTAATTTTTTTCAGATGAAATAAGAAAAAAATTATTAAAACTTGATCTCAAAAAAAAGAAACATACCAACAAGATTTTAAGTGACATTTTTTTTAAAATGGAAAAATTTATGTATTTTCTTTATTTCTTTATTAAATAAACAATTTTAATTACTTATAGATCTTTAAAGAGAAATAACGAAAATTCCTCTTAAACGTTTCCAAAACTGAGTTTGGTTAAATATATATATATATATATACACTGAATTTACGTAGTTTCTATTTGAAAGGGTATTCTAATTGCCCCGGTAAAAGACTATTTGTTTAATCAGTCCAACAGAACAGCATTCACTCTCTATTCAGTAATCAAGATGTACTGGAATTTATAGGCACAAGAGGTTATCTCTAAAGTAAAGACCGTTTCATTGGAAAAAAATTTATTTTCAAAAATTAAAAAATTTTTTTAATTCTTTTAAACGAAATACTTTATACTACTTCTCTATACAATCGCCACATAAATTAAGACACTTATCGTAGCGATACACCAGCTTCAATATACCCTTCTCGTATTCTTCTGCCGCCAGTCAATTTTAGCCACTGATTAACAGCATATTTAAGTTCATCGTCACTCCCGAATTGCTTGCCACTCAAAATTTTTTTCAATTTTCCAAACAAATGGTAGTCAGAAGGAGAGCTAAGTCCAGACTTTATGATGGGTGATCGTAAATTTGCCATCCAAATGTTCTCAGTAAATCACGTGTCGGACCCGCAACATGTGAAAGTGCATTATCGTGCACTTCCGTTCAAAATAGTACCGTTCAAAATCCGATACCCACGTATCGATTTTGTACCCCACGTCACCGATTTTGAATGGCGCGCCGAAACTTACATAAAGTTTCGCAGTATGCTTCTACATTTATACTTATTCCACGTGGCATGAAATCAATCAGCAGTATGCCAAACCGATTCAAAAAGACTGTGGTCACAGTTTGCGCCCAAATGACTATGACTTGACGTTTGCTGGTATAATTGGTGATTGAGGATGACACCTTTCACTTCACAACCGTTTTCTCTCTGGCGTGTAATACGAAATACGTGTTTCATCGTTGGTAACAATTGAATTAAAGAACTCATCACCATTTTCTGTGTAGCGCATCAAATATTTCACAACAGATTCCATTCAGATTTTTTTTTTGACATTCCGTTAAGACGTGCTGCACCCGACGTGCACAAACCTTTCTGAAGCTTAAATGGTCGTAAACAATACAACCGATAACAGCATTTGAAACATCAGAAAAAAGAAGGACCAGGTCGGATATCGTTGAGCGACGATATTTTTTGATTTCATCATCGTTTAAAGTGCTCAGTGATTATCGTGAATATTGAGGGCCTCCCCAAACGTTCTTTATCATGCACATTAATGCTGTTATTTTTAAACGTTTCGGAAGATTTTCGGATGTTTCTTTCAATTATTATATTATCACCGTACACAGCAACCAATTACCAATGAATTTCAGCCGGTTTAACGTTTTGATGGTTTAAAAAACGTTCTACGTACTTCACTGTTGGCGGCAACACCGATTTTACTACAGTTTTATAAGGTCATAACTTACACGTAATCAAAGATACTACAACGCGACAACATTTAGACAACAATGCAGTATGTACATTAATAGCGTGGTTATGAACGACACAGGTTTGCCAACCTTAAAGAGAGAAATTTCCCAGTGGTCTTTACTTTAGATCAGTTTGCTCTACATATATATATATATATATACTAGCGGACCCGACAGACGTTGTCCTGACGCGGCATTATTCTGTAATAAATACACACACATAAATATAAGTAACTTAATTAAGTTAAAATTAGCAGGAATGTGTTCTAAATTTCATTAAAATGACTATTAGTATGATGTTATCAGTTTGTGATTGTTGTATTATTGTAATGGGTTTATTGATTAATTATGTGTAGTATGGTTAATATTTATTTTCACTAAATATTGAGATGTCCGATGAAAATTGAATTAATAACTCGAAACGTCGTAAAATTAATAGTTAGTGTAATTAATAAATTTTCATCCACATTACTACTAATTTTCACTTAACATCATTCTAAAAAAGTACCTCCTACATATTTTTTTTTTATTTAATAATTTTGATGTTCCATAACCAGGTAACAGCTTAATTAATCAATTAATAAAAAAAATTAAAGCGCTGTAAAAAAGCAACGTAGTTAAAATTTTAGTCGAAATTTTTATCATTTTTCTCATTCTTTATTTTAACATCAATTTTACCAAATGTTAGATAATTGTAAATTAAAAATAATTTTAGAAAACTTTTTATAAAATTAATCGGCTAAAACATTATAAATTCATTTTTTTAAATATACTTTAAATTATATTTTAAGTAACTTATATTTTAATTTTATAAATGTTATAATTTATTTTACAAACTTAAATTTTTATTTTCAAGGAGCCGTTCAATACTTCATAAGTTGCATAGAATCAAATGAGAACTGACAATTTAAATTTGTAGGTTAAGTTGATTGTTATTGAATGCGCGTGTATACATCATTAAAATTCATGAAAAATCGTGTAAAATACTTCAATACTGCACCTTACAAATTTGTACAATATACATTTTTTAATTAAACTTTAAAACATTATTTCAATAAATAATAATATAATATAATATTCTCCATAAGCGCGCAATTCTAGCTGACTCGGCAATGCTTCCCGCTATTGCTACATCTGAGTATACATACAGATTTAATGACAACAATTGAAAGTTTAATAAAACCTTAAAAAACTGAACATTAGTAATTTAACAAAATTTAACCTTTCACTTTATAAAAGTTAGAATGTAAATAAATCCAAATGGCAAAACAACAGCACTACCTATCGGATTTAATTCACACCACTCTCTAATCTCAGTATTCGGTGGAAAATAATTTTTTAACGAAAAGTGTTGCGGCTGTAAAATCATTACAATTAATACTGAACATTAAGAAACTTACAAAACATTACGGAACCTTATAAAATTTCACCTTTAAATATATAAAATTCAGAATGTAAATAAATCCAATTATCAGCACAGCACTACCTATCGGATTTAATTCAAACTATTCTCTAAATACGAATTTCAATGTAAGAACAACATTAAGCTACGACGCAAGTAACTGATATGCGAAAAAGCAACAAAATAAAAAAAATTCCTACAATCCGATCGCAGCACCGACTACCGGGTTTGACTGATAAACCAAAAATTAAAAGAAAACTTCTAAAACGCGATCGCAGCTCTGCCTACCGGACCCAATTGTGAACCTTAACCATCACAAGATCAACAACACATAAATAAAGTAAAAATACATTTTCAATTCAATACTGTACCTTACAAATTTGCACAATGTATATTTTTTAATTACACTTTAAAACGTTATTTCAATAAATAATAATATAATATTTCTCAATACGCGCACAATTCTAAACGCGATCGCAGTGCTGCCTACTTTTTACTTAATCAGTTGTGATTTTTGTTTACATTTGGAACGGCCATACGGGCTGTTTGTGATTGGTCGTTGTGTATGACAGCGGCCATCTTGCATTGATCTGATTGGTTTACCTTTGTTTACAATTCCATCTGATTTATGAGCCTCTTATTTATTAAAAAACTGTTTTCTCGCGATTTTTTGTAACACAATAATAATAATACAAAATTACGAAATATTTTTCTCAATTTGAGCGCAGCACCAACTGTCGGGACAAACTAAAATTAAAATAGAATATTATTGAATATTCTATACTGCGATGGTAGTACAGTCTGCCGGATCCTATGTAAAACGTTCCAAAATCAACAACTACTTATAAATAAAAAATTAATTAAAAAAACATTTGCCAGTGGACCAAATTTTGAATCTAAATCTTTCTCGAATCCCCTTGAACACACACATTTTGATTTCATCAAAATCAGTCCAGCCGTTTACGAGGAGTTCACTTTCATACACACGTACACAAGAAATATATTTTTAAAGATATATATGTATGTATGTGTGTGTGTGTGTGTGTGTGTGTCTCTCACCTTAAATATATGTTATGGGAGAATTAAATAATAACCTCCACCATAAGTACTTTGTACAGTTATTTCTGTGCCCTAATTTATTTTCTAGTACTATATCTAGTAATATATATATATATATATATATATATATATATACTTTTTAACTATACAGAGTTCTGTATGCATCTCCCTTATATTTTCCATTGTAACATATCTCTCTCTTTAACACATTTTACCTTCATTGTATGTTATTCAAATTCTGTTACACTCCATTCTCCTCTCTTATTTACGTTTAAACTAGAATTAATGAAAGACAAACATATTTCTACAGTGAATAACGTTTTATATATATATATATTACACTCAGAAATATCCGTTCTTCTTAACCTTTAAATATTACATACACGCACACGCGCGTGCGCGCACACACACAAACGGATGTAGTGAGTATCAACTGTTTCTATTTCTATTTTACTATCTAAAAGTGCTTGATTAAATATTCTACAGGCCTATTATACATATATAATGTTATAAAAATACTGATACCCTTTTCTCTCACCTTTTCAAAACGCTTCTCTTGTTAATTCTTCAGTTTATATTAGCACTCTTTATTTCTATCCTTCACTTTTTATTCTTTTGTTCTACGTTTCTCTCTCTCTTTTATTTTTCTTTCGACTTCATTTCACACTTTTTTATATACTTTTTAAATTTTGTTTTTATAAGTAATTTATATTTTTTATAATCTTCACTTTTATTATTTATTTTTTTATTATTTTTTCATACATCTTTAGCACCTTAAACAATGTTAAGTTCGTTTGTGTACGCTTCAAAAACTCTAAATGTTCTGCACCGATTGAGTTCAAATTTTAGCACGATATATAACCCGCATCAAATATTGTTTTCATCTATTTTTAATAAATCTATCTATCTATTTTTAATTTGTACAGTTTTTTAATAAATAAGAGGCTAATAAATCAGATGGAAATGTAAACAAAGGAAAACCAATCAGATCAATGCAAGATGGCCGCTGTCATACGCAACGACCAATCACAAAGAGCCCTTATGGCCGTTGCCAATGCAAACAAAATCACAACTGATTAAGTAACAGATTTCTTTGAATTATATTTAACAGCTAAAACATTTGTATTTTATTAAAAAAAAAAAACAAAAAAACACCAAAACAAAAAGAAAAGCCACCAAGAAGGATGACTTACAGTAAATACATTAAAACACTCAACTTTCTTATAGCCCAGATAGACTTAAGACTACGCAAACAAAAAAAGTCGAAATAACCAAATACACAGAAAATAATATCCCTACATAATGACCAAAAAATCCTTTGTTAGGTTATTTTTATATATATATATATATATATATATATATATATATATATATATATATATATATATGACCAAACAATCGGTTTTTGGTCATTTAGCGTTCTTTGCTATGTAAAAGCAAAGAACAAAATTCACAAATAGTAACACTGAAACCACACAATTAAGTATTCGTTTTTTTTTGTTTTTTTCTAACCTCCAAAACCACCGTTATGCATTGCTTCAGATGATGATATGAATGATTTATAGCGTATGAAAATGCCATGCCTGACCGGTATTCCAACTCTGAACCACCGGATTAAAGTCTGAGACGTTACCACTCGCGCCATGGAGGCCGGCAAACATATACGTTAGGAGCCGAATAAAAACACGACTTACCAATATGGCGTTGTGTATTAACCCAATTTTATACGGTCTATAATTACGGGGCCTTTCAAAGGTCCTCATTCCTCAAATACCCATAATCCCGACCGATACACTATTTCAATTTAAAAGATTGCAATTCCCAATTCGATTGCCATTTGCAATCACTATAAATAAATCTCAAGGTCAATCTTTAGAATTATGTGGTTTAGATTTAGATGCGGATTGCTTCTCACATGGGCAACTGTATGTTGCGTGTTCCCGAGTCGGCAAAATAGTTTTATATCTACGCAGACAGTGGAAAAACAAAAAAATATTGTATATCCACAAGTATTGCAAAATTAAACTTCTATGAAACGTATGTTTTGTTTTGTTTCTCATTTCTCATCCATGCAACCAAAATGTACCACAGCGAAGCGTGACGGGTAGAGCTAGTATATATATATATATATATATATATATATATATATATATATATTGTGTGTGTATTTTTTTTAATTTAAATTATTTTATAGAAAACATGTAAAAAGATTAATTTAAAAAAAAAATTATAATATGTTAACTTTTTGGGGTTACTGGCAATTATGTTTTGTCATAGTTACGAATCCTGCTGATAGACAAATGTTAGCTCCTAGTTACTTTTTTATTTCCACAGCGAATATAGTTGAGTACCTACATTATAGAACAAATTTGGTGATCACGTGAAAAATGAGTTACCAGGTTTTTGCAAATATTTACGATTTAGGGTCGAACTAGTTCAAAAACATATAAATATGTATGTTTGTCACATTACTTTTCGTCTTATATCTCAGGATTTAAAGAACAAATTTATTCAAATTTGGCTCATATATTTCTGCATATGAGGCACTGATCGTATTCAATTTTTCTTTTTTTAATTTCTTAAAAGGATTGGTGAATATCATAAAAAAACTAATTTTACTTTCTTTCAGAGACACCAAAAAGATTTCTAATGATGGATGGGATTATGGAAAAGGGAAAAAATTTGGAACAGAGAGGTAGAGAGGTTAGCTAAGAGTGAAACAAAGTGGGGAGGAGCAGCCTGACACGACTTTTTTTTCCCTCTACTCCTCTAGGTCGGTTCGGACTGTTGGGCATAACTCCACCAGAGGAGTGTCTGGTTACTCTAACGAGCCTTCCTACCAACCGGCTATATATCCGGCATGGTAGGTAGGCTCTTTTGAGAGTTCTTTCTTGACGCCATGTCCGGACATATCTGCCCAAAACACAGCGCCAAGACTTTTCTCTTTTACTGTACCTACCATCCCCTGGAGTCCCTAGAGGATCATAGGCACTGGGACACCCGGGCATGCCAGCCCTCACCTCTGGGGCTGTCTTCCCGTTCTTATACTAATAGTTCCGGCGCCGCTCCTCCTGATTACCTCCGTGGTACATGTGTTGACTCTCCTCCAATGTTCCTTGCGTGTAGTTCAAAAGGGTATTTGTTGTGCACTGTGCGATACCTGCCCTATTCCGTTGTATGTCCCACTTTTGGCATTTGAAGACTGTGTTCAACAGAGTTCTCGTATTCGCAAAACATCATGACGGTGACGCACGTCTGCCTCTTTATGCAGGTAATCTTGAAAATTACCATTCCTCTTTAATATCTATACTACGTAGAAGTTTACTTCACCAAAAACTTTCTGCCGTTTCACACGTCTATGTCATGTATACTTCGCTTGGTCCATTGTGCCATGTGCCACCCCTCTTGCACGCCAGCAGTTCTTACAATCGGTCACCATATGTTCTCTAGCGTCTCTCCTAATCGAGCCATGAGCTATATCCAGCCTTTCTTCCACCTGAAGGTCGACTGGGGGAACTGAAGCGAGAACACAGAGGGCCTCGTACGATACCGTGCGGTAAGTGGAAACTACTCCTATTAGGATTCTCCTTTGTACAATGTTAACTCTAGTCAAAAATCTTTTAATGCGTAAGGATGTCCCCCACACTGGTGCTGCATATAACATTGACGATGTTATTGTTGACAGTACCAATTTTCTCTTCGACTCCTTTGACGCACTTTGCGATGTTAGTAAAGCGTTCAATGCTTTTACCATGCCTTCCGCCTTTTTGCAACAGTTGATGATTTGGCTAGTAAATTTACCATTCTTATCCAGTAACACCCCTAGATATTTTAGGGGACTTATCTCATGAATTGGTTGGTCTCCTACTACTAAATTTATCGGTCGAATTTTTCATTAGAATGTACCTGCATTTCGTGGGTGCCAGAGTCAACCTTTTTGCCTCATCCAGTTATCGATCATTGTTAACGATTGATTTACCTATATCTTGTAATTCTTCACGTCTTCCTCTCACCAAGATCTCTCACAGGCAATGATAACTACCCTTCTGGCAGTTAGTCCCAGAACCCTGTCGTAGGCTAGAATCCATAATAATAGCCCCAAAACTGATCATTGTTGTACTCCTCCGAATATGCGTAATCTAATCTGGTCATTTTGCGGATCCACAGCGCACCATCTGTCGAATAAGTATTCTTTGATCAGATTCTGACAGGACCTTTTTTTTTTTGTATCTCTACTTCCCTGGGCCGGACCGACTTGATGGTATTACGCCACCCAGGGGAGTGTCCGTTACTCTAATAGGCCCTCCCCGCCTACCGGCTATATACCGGCATGGCAGGTCAGGCCTACAGGGGGAGCTCTTTTAAGATTTTTTATTCTCTATTATGTTCTCTATGGAACCACATCATACCAGCAGGTCGTGATGTGACCCCCGGATCTTTTATAATACAATCTTGTCCCTACAGCACACCTCAAGGAGTCCTCAGTGGATCATTGAAACCAGGACACCTAAGCATGCTGGCTCTCACCGCTGAGGCTGTCCACCCAACCTAACATACTAGAAACCCATACTTTTTTCATCTTCATTCTTCTGTTTTAGTACTGTCTTTATATAATCAGCGACCTTCCTCCAGTTCTCCTTACTGCTGAGCATGAAATCCACGGTCTCCTTCGGCGTTTTTCCATGAATACCCGCGTCGTGTCTTAGCCTTATCCATTTATTACATACTAAAAACGTATGCTCAGAATCATCGTCCTGTTCGCAGTACATGCACGCGGGTTCATTCCTTTTTCCCACCTTATGGAGATAACCATTGAAACACCCATATCCCGCCAGGAACTGGGTGTCCTGGATGAACAAGAATTAAAATTCTTGTCCATCCAGGACCTACCCTAATTCTGACAGGACCTACCCTAATGGAACAACTCTATGAATGAATGAATCCGAGACATTTTAGAGAAAACTTTATTAAATCAAATTCTTTATCTACAATGCATGAACAAATAATCCACAAAAAAGTTTCGAAAAATCAATCCCACCTCTTAAAATTGAAATATGTATTTTTGTTCGGTTGCTCTATCTTTATTCGGGTTAAAATATTTTTCAGAAATTTTTTGAAAGTTTTAGGTAGATTTCATAAGAAAACTATCTATTGTAATGAATACCATGATTTTGACTTCCTGAAAATTTCAACATATATTCTCGTTTCACATCCCCCAGACCTTAAAATCACCGTCAGTTCAAAAGTTTATATGCACATTTATATATATTTCACTTTCTTGTGAACACGTTAACTGCGTAATTTTGGGGCCAATCACTTTCAAACTGATATATATAATATAACGATACAAAATCTGGGTCGAGTTCGTTAATGTATAAAACCGAACATGGGGGTGGAAATGAGGGGCTTTATCGAAAAAACCAAAATATCGCTATAACTTTCTTATTAAGTTAAATATCGAACTCGTTTAAAGTTACTAATATTCTTTGAATAAGGGCTTAAAACTTACCTAAATAAAATCTTTTGATATAACCAACCATTGGCTCAGGGAGTGGAAAAAACCGGGTTTCGAAGACAAAGAAAACATACTAATCTTAATAGGCACAGTATCAAATCGGTTTAAAGTGGTCGTTAGTTAAACATTACCTAAAAATTTTTTTTGAAACAATTTTTGATATCACCAACCCTTATGGTAAGGAATGACCAAAATATTGCTAGAATTGTATGATGGGGCTTGTCGTATGCTAAACATATGAAACGTTTTTCACATGCAACCATTATCGTATTGAGTAAATTTGAAGTTTTTCTTAACTTTAAAGTAGAAATTGTTTTTATTTCCTACTTATCACCGGTGAAATCTATCTCCGCCTTCCGGCGTGCCGAAAGGGATTTTTTTTTTTTTTTTTTTTTTAGATAAACAAATGAATTAATTTTTTATGCTGAATTTTATAATTGATCATAATAAAATAGTATTTTTTTCTTTGATTTAAGGCATCGATCAACATTTAAATGTAGGATTCCTCCATATAAATAATTTTACACTAAAGTGATGATGGTATCTGATTAATATATATTTTATCATATATATATATATATATATATATAATGATAAATATCACTTTCAACCTGTTAAATTACGGCTCTTTTTTTTAATAATTAAAATATACAGTTTCCACTTAGTAGGGCTATAATATACTCTTCAGAATTGTAACATATAGAAAAGGACAGTAAATATTTCTCTCAACTTATTCCTTCTCTCTTTTAACTCCAAATTATCATGCGATTTCCATATTAGTACTCAATACCAATTAGCAAAGTATTTAACAACTTCTATTGTTCTGTTTCATTACTAAGCATAGTATAGAATAATGTTACAGTGAATTATTCAATACATAATTAAATGCTTATTGTAATATTGAAATTTAGTATTAAATTACATCGTAATATTTGTTTAATTAATTTATAATTAATTATTTAAATTTATTATATAATTTTTTTAAACAATTATACAACTAACCTAATAATTATAAGCGTTTTTCCTAAAACATAGTTCATTTAAATTTTTAATTAAAATTCTACTAATTACAATATTCCTGTTAATTAATTAGTTATTTGATTGCTATAATAATTAACATAATTCTTTGTAGAAAAAATAAATAAATATATAATATAAATTAAAACAGTCGCTAATAAATAATCTAATAATAAATACGCATTTCCATTATTATATAATATTTCTAGTCTATGCGATTTTCGAAAAAAAAAAACATTAATGAGTGTTTTATAAAGTACCTTTTACGCTGAAACAATGTAATCAAAAATTCTCTATAAGGCTATTTTTTTTTTTTTTTTTTTTTGAGTTATCATAGCTTAAAGGATCCCTAAAATGTGATGGTCTCTATTACGCGTAATAGAGACCATCTCTTACAGATTCTGGTTAGACCAGACTGTACCCAGGCGAACCCCGGAGTCAATTCAAGGGGTCCTAGGGGCCTCCCGTTGCCACACAGTGGCCACACTGCGGCTCTGTGTCTACACAGAGCCGCAGAGTTCGCTTCCTTTTCTAACCAGAGGGCTCCGCCCCCGTACTCTTACACTATTCTTCATCCACATGATTGTAAAAATAATACTTATAAATAACAATTAATGTATTCAGGCTTTATAAAAACATGTGCAGAGCTCGCTTTGCTCGCCATTCCCGTGTTGTAGGTGGACGGCGCCTTGGAAACCCACATTGATCGCTTCGATTGCAATTCCCGTTTACCCAAAGTGTACTACTGGATTCCCACATTATTTGTTATCCTCACGATAAATATCATGATAAATAATATTTAGGTTTTATAGAAACCTGCGCACCGCTCGTTTCGCTCGCCATTCCCGTGTTATAGGGTACGGCCTTTTGGACATCCGCAGATCTCGCTTCGGTCCCTATTCTAACAACAGGGCTCCACCCCTAGACCCCGCACTATTCGTTATGCACATGATTGTAAAAATCATACTGATATATAAGTAAATAACAATTACAGTATTCAACCTTTATAGAAACCTACACAGAGCTCACTTCACTCACCATTCGCGTGTTGTAGGAGGATGGCGTCTTTGGACACCCGCAGAGTTCGCTTCGGTCACCATTGTACCCAGAGGGCTGCACCCCTAGACCTCTACACTGTTCCTTATTCTCATGATTGTAAGAATAATACTGACAAAAAACAATTTCTTCAGGCTTTATAGAAACCTGAAAAAGAAACTAAATTACAACAGACAAAAAGAGAAATAATTGTAGCTATGGTAACTAAATACACACACCTTTGACGACGAAACATTCATACTTATTTCTTTGCCAAGGAGGCAAAAATATAATAATGAAGAAATCTTTTTTTTCTTTAATAAATATCTTTAATTTACAATTTACCCTCCTTGGGAGTAAAGAAATAATGAATATTTTAACCTTTAAGGGAATTTGGTCCTCAGTTTGTGGCTTAAAATCTTTCATGGTATAATACGAATGTATCCTGAGAAGTTGAAATATATCTTAAAACCTTCTTAGTTATGCCAAGAAACATCGGTTAAAATTTGGTTACGATTGATAGAGTAATTTTTTTGTTTATCCCGAACAAATAAAAATCCCTTTCGTCTTTATATAATAGTATATATTATTTTTAAAATATGCCTGATATGATTAAGAGAATAAAATTGCAAAATAAAATTTGATTCAAATACAGGATTATTCGTGAGGAGAGGGAAATAATTTTAACAGGAACGACCAAAATCTACTGCCCGGCTTGGTGATTAACAGAGTTAATCACCACTTCTTATCTCTAAATCTATAATTACTTCCGGTTACACTTGTTACTCAAGTTATTATCCCCAATGGAAACCTTATTTCGTAAATTATTTCTTTAATTTATCGATATCATACATTCGTAACCCCCGTATTAATTATAAAGTCTGTGTAATCAATCGAGTTCATAAGTACATAGGTGTTTTGTTTGATGAGAAGTTGCTGTTTAGCAACCACATTAGGCAAATAGCGGCTGACGTCATCTCTGTGATACACAAACTTAGGAGGATTGCTCGAAAGGATTACGGACTGTCGGGCCGTCATTTGTACATGGTGTACCGAGATATCTCCTTACGTGAGTATGACTTTCTTACCAAGTATGACCTCTTACGCGGCGTCCGTTTGGGCGCACAGGTTGGAAATAAATCGAGCACTTATTGAAAATTTAAGGAGTGCCCAGCACCCTTAATTGTACGGACTGGTGTTTTTAAAGCAACCTTCTACGAGACTATTACTGTATTGGGAAAGGCTCTCCCAATCGATTTAATGGTAAAAGTTCGGGCAGCCATGTGGAAATTGGTAAGAGGCAGGGAGGCCGAGGTATTTGGGATGCGGTTTCGAGCTGGGCCTGTATCGGAGCGGAACGCTGACCTCAATGCACCGGTTCTAAATTTCGTACATTTGCCCAACTCCCGCCTGCGGAGGAGGATTTACAGCCTCAAGATGGAAGCATGGCAGCAAGAATGGCACGCCCCGACTAAGGGAAGGTCCTTGTAGGATCTGGGGGGATGGTATGCCTCTCCTTCGTTTTTAAGGGTAACGGGAACCCGAATACTCTCCAACCACGTAAATTTAAACCAATATTTGTTTCAGTTTCACCTGACAGCTGATGAGCTGTGCGTCTGCCGGGAGGTCCTATCAAACGAACACATGATGTTCGATTGCCCAGCTCTTGGGGAGGGGGGGGGCAAAACTCAGGCTACCCTAGAACTTAGAGGTCATGGGGAAAATTGGCCACTCACAAGCGGCGAGTCAGTGTGGCGAGAGCCGCATTGTTGAACCACGTGGGAGTTCTTTGATGAGGTTGCTTTTTTCAACCGACATCAGTAGTTTACCTATGGAAAAAGATTCCTACCGCGCTGCTGTAGGAAGTAACCCGACAGATGTGGCTGGCTTCCGGCCAGATTAAGGCTCCAAGCGCTTTAATGATGGACAGGTACTTGCTAGTATTCAGCAACCTAGGCGTGACAGCAAATTGCTCTCTGAAAAGATAAATTAATTATTAATATATTTTAGTAGTTGACGGGTTGCGCCTACCCATTTTAGTGATATATGACAAGTGGGCGGTGGGATACGCAAGCGAGTACCACGGTTATTCCGCTCACGGTTTTAGGTTAGCTCTAGGAGCTAGTTAGGACACAACTGTTTCGTGGCTCAGTAGCCGTTTGTGGCACAGATATTCGGTCTTATGCTTTAGGGCAACCGAATGGGGTGGTGGCGGGAGAAATGCTAAGCAAACATCTTTCCCCTTTAGAAGAGTTCGTGAACGTGTGCAATCATGGCTTTACTTTTCCTTATATTTTCTTTTCTTCCAAAAATCTCTTCATCTGTTCATTCTGTTTCTTCTTCCTCTCTTCCGTCCACCTTCTTCCTATCGTTTATCTTTTTTTTCTTTTTTAATTTTCTTATTTCATCCCTAAATTTCCTTTTATCCATTATTTCTTCTTCTGAGATGTTCAGTTCTTCTGTTTCTTTCATCCAAATTTTATTTGAATTATTTAAAGAATAACTTAAATAATTTTGTAGTTGCAGAATATATATATATATATATATATATATATATATATATATATATATATATATATTGTGCTTGCGTGTTGGTCTATCCAACCACCGGGTTGGTCTAGTGGTGAACGCGTCTTCCCAGATGAGCTTAATTCGAAGTCGAGAGTTCCAACGTTCAAATCCTAGTAAAGTCAGTTACTTTTATACGGATTTTAATACTTGATCGTGGATACCGGATTTTGGTGGTTGGGTTTCAATTAACCATACTTCTCAGAAATGGTTGATCTGAGACTGTACAAGACTACAATTTACTTACTCTCATAAATATCATCCTCTGACGTACTACCTGTCGGTGATTCCCGGAGGCTAAACAAAAAATAAACGGTCAGTCGGCTTCAAGTCGAGCTGCCGACCAGAAGTGTACGTGCAACTGTAGTGTTCAGTTAATACATATTTAGACAGGGTTATAGTTTATACAGTTATTCATATAAGTCATTTTTATACAATAAAAATAAAAATTATTTCATAAATTCAATTGAACTTTATTTGGGAGTAATTCATTCCCTAACGTTAATCTTTTTAAATCCTTTTATTTATTTATTTGTGTATCAAAATTGCTTTACTTTTTTTTAATTGAACTGGTTTTAATTTTATTTCTACCATAAGTTCCATTTACATGAATAAAAAATTAATTATCAGGTAAAATTTAGAAGTCATATTTTATTTATTTTGACTATACCATTATTAAAATATAAAATTTATTCTGTTCTTTATATATTAAAATTAATCAAATTAACTTTTTTTAACTTGAAAGTTTTTATGTTGATTTTCTTTTATTTTTTACTGAGGCCTTAGGATATTAGTGAAACACTTTCAAAAAAAAAAAATTAAGGGTTAGATGTATAAAGATAAAGGGTGTTCCATATAAAACGTAACCCAACCTTATAATAGTAGGTATTGGAATAATAAAAAGGCATGTGTAAATGTAAATGAAATTTTTATTATTATCATCCATTACCTTACATTTAGAGTAAATGTTGGAAGTGGCCGCCATCTTCTTGAATACAAGATTCAATTCTTTTTACAGCGTTTCTTGCAACTTTTTTCAAAGTTTGTGACTGGATATTTAATACAGCTTGTTAAATATTGATTTTCAATCGTTCAAGTGTTCGTGGTTTGTTGCTGTAGGCTTTTTCTTTGAGGTAACCCCGTAGAAAAAAATCCGCCGCAGTCAAATCTGGAGATCTTGGTGGCCACAAGCCTTGACCGATAACACGATTACCGAAGAATTCCTCAACGAAATCAAAAGTTGAACCTGCGTAGTGCGATATCGCACCGTCATGTTGTAGCCGGCAGTGTCTGTCTTCCTCTTCCAAGAGTGCGATGAACAGAAATAAAATATCCTGATATCGTTCTGCATTAATGGTGTAGAAAAAAATAGGACCGATTATTTTCTTCCGCGATATCGCGCACCACACACCCGACTTCTGCGGTTGTAATTGTTTTTCTTGATAAACGTGGAGATTTTCAGCGCTCCAAATTCTACTGTTTTGGCTGTTTACGTAGCGATCTAAATGAAACCGTGCTTCAACTGTGAAAAATAACGAATCCATAACGTTAATTCCCTCACGCAGAAGTCGACGGAACCGTTGACAATATTTTAGCCGTTTTTCTTTGTCGGGCTCAAGAAGTCGATGAACAGTTTGAATGCGATAAGGTCGTAATTGTAATCGTTTGGTCGCCCGATGAATAGTCGATTTAAACAAATTAATTTCAGCAGACAAACGTGTGATCGATTTATTTGGCGAGGCGAGTAATCGGTCTTTGATTTCAGCGACTGTATCTGTATTCAACGCTGACGCAGATCTTTTGTGTTCCTTGTTATTAACAGAACCGGTCTCTCTAAATTTTGCGACTAGCCTTAATACTGATGTTTTGTTAGGAGCTGGTATATCTGGGTACTTATGGCGAAATAAATCTTGCACTGCAACCACTGATTTCGTACTGAAGTACGACTCGACAATGAAAACACGTTCATCTAGCGAAAACTCCATCTTATCTCCAGAAGTACACTGAACGTTATTATTGCATTGTTGTTACTGTCGGTAGTGTTCTACTCTCTCTCTTTTTCCTCTTTAGCCTTCGGTAACTACCGTTCAGATAATACTTCACAGGAATTAGGATGATATGTATGTGTAAATGAAGTGTAGTCTTGTACATTCTCAATTCGACCATTCCTGAGATGTGTGGTTAATTGAAACCCAACCACCAAAGAACACCGGTATCCACGATCTAGTATTCAAATCCGTGTAAAAATAACTGGCTTTACTAGGACTTGAACGCTGGAACTCTCGACTTCCAAATCAGCTGATTTGGGAAGACGCGTTCACCACTAGACCAACCCGGTGGTTCGGTAGTGTTCTACTGCGTCGCCGCGATGCTTAGATGTTGGAAAAGTCCATTTCAGTAACAAGTAGGGGAGTAAGCTTGACTTTTGATATTTCATGAATGAGTGATTGATGGGTTGCGTTTTATTACTTTATTAATTGAACAAAAAATAAAAATATAATTTTTTTGGGAGTAAATATAAAATAAAATTGTGGGAAAAAATCATGAAATATCTGAATAAGGAAATAATTCAATACATAATAATATAAAGTTTTTTTTTTTTTAATTTAATGAAAAAATTGATGAGAACAGATTAGAAGGAAAAAGAGAAAAATACGGGGAGGTAGAAAATAATTGAAAACAAATCTAGAATGAAAAAAACTAGTACGGATGGACAAGATCATGGTAGAGTTAACTGTTACGAAAAAATAAAGAGAAGGGATGAAGTTGGTGTGAGTTATAAGGGTATTATGTTTGGGGATGAGGTAATGTAACTAGGGGAAAAAAGATACAGATAAAGGAGGTCAAGAGGGGAAGTGACGTAATTAGTCTTGAATTGATGGTAAATTTTTAAATCTTAATTAAGAATAACGCTTACTCGTTCTATATAAGCACAATCTATTTATCTTTGAAACAGAATGTGTACATTGGAGTTCTCTTTTTCATTTCTAATATTAAAATACGTACTGCGAATAAAAAATGAACGAAAACCAACGCTTCAAATTATTTATTTATGTATGAACATTGTATTAAATGATTATTTGTGAATAAAAATCTATATTTTCCGTAAAATATCTAAATATTAAAGGATTAAATATATATTAATGCTTGAGAAGAAAAAAAATTGCTATAAACCACTTTCCTGCGTTAAATTTATTCAATTTTTTTTTATTACGATAAAAATTGACATTTCTACATAAAATATTTTATTAAGTTTTTTTAATTAATTTATTACTCGCTTTATTTATATGTGTATACAGTGTGTACCACGAACTTTTCCCGGGACTTTCATAACCTCATGGAAATAATGAAAAAAATTATATAATCATACATTCTAAAATTCTTCATTTGTGAGTTACGGTCAGTTATGATTTTATACGTATTTTAGTTACCCCAGTGATAAGAGATGATGGGAATTTTTAGGACGTTAATTAAAGAAGAGAATTTAATCATTTCTTACAGTTTTTGACCGTATTTGCAGTAGTTCTTTTTGATATCTTGGGTAAAAACTAATAAATTTGTCTCAAAAAAACCCTGTCTTTTTTGTTTCACGTTTTGTTAAATGGGTAATAAAACTATAAAATAAAACTTTTTGAGAATTTAATTTTAAAGCAATGTTGTAAGAAAGTTGAATAAAATAAAAGAAAAGTTTGAAAAATTTGGATTTTGTTTAGAAATAGTAGATTATTACATTTGTCAGAAAATTACATAAAAAACTGGAATTTAACAAAACGAAAAAAAAAAAAAAAAAAAAAAAAAAAAAAAAAAAAAAAAAAATTTCGGTGCTCATCATTGTCTTTTTACTTTTTTTTTAACCTCCGGGACCTCTATATATTGCTTCAGAGCCATCTCATGCTCTGAAGCAATATATAGTGGTCCCGGAAGTTATGTAGCGTACGAAAATGTCATACCTGACCGAGATTCGAACCCGGGTCCCTCGGATGAAAGACCGAGACGCTACCAATCATACCACGAAGGCCGGAAATTTTCTTTTTACTTGCTTTATTTAACTCAATATTTTTCCAATTTGTTTTTTTCATTTTTGTCCTAAAATTTTGTATCCTTAATTTAACATACTTCCTGACATTGCCGATTGACAGTACAATATTCCATCATTGCTTTTGCATACATCCCCCTCGTATGGGGATAAATTAAGGATGAAAAGGGTGCAGGTGTAATAATTCAACATACTTCCTGACATTGTTTTCTGATAAAATTTTGCACAGTTACTAAGGTAGTAAGGTAGCTATGTTCAGCATTTAAAAAAAAAAAAAAAAAAATTAGGGTTCAAATACAGAGATAGAAGAACAATTGCTAACATGTACAGGAACCAAACAGCAACAATAACAATTGAAGAACATAAGAAAGAAGCCCTAATAAGAAAGGGAGTCCGACAAGGATGTTCCCTATCTCCGTTACTTTTTAATCTTTACATGGAACTAGCAGTTAATGATGTTAAAGAACAATTTAGATTCGGAGTAACAGTACAAGGTGAAAAGATAAAGATGCTACGATTTGCTGATGATATAGTAATTCTAGCCGAGAGTAAAAAGGATTTAGAAGAAACAATGAACAGCATAGATGAAGTCCTACGCAAGAACTATCGCATGAAAATAAACAAGAACAAAACAAAAGTAATAAAATGTAGTAGAAGAAACAAAGATGGACCGCTGAATGTGAAAATAGGAGGAGAAAAGATTATGGAGGTAGAAGAATTTTGTTATTTGGGAAGTAAAATTACTAAAGATGGACGAAGCAGGAGCGATATAAAATGCCGAATAGCACAAGCTAAACTAGCCTTCAGTAAGAAATATAATTTGTTTACATCAAAAATTAATTTAAATGTCAGGAAAAGATTTTTGAAAGTGTATGTTTGGAGTGTCGCTTTATATGGAAGTGAAACTTGGACGATCGGAGTATCTGAAAAGAAAAGATTAGAAGCTTTTGAAATGTGGTGCTATAGGAGAATGTTAAAAATCAGATGGGTGGATAAAGTGACAAATGAAGAGGTATTGCGGCAAGTAGATGAAGAAAGAAGCATTTGGAAAAATATAGTTAAAAGAAGAGACAGACTTATAGGCCACATACTAAGGCATCCTGGAATAGTCGCTTTAATATTGGAAGGACAGGTAGAAGGGAAAAATTGTGTAGGCAGGCCACGTTTGGAGTATGTAAAACAAATTGTTGGGGATGTAGGATGTAGAGGGTATACTGAAATGAAACGACTAGCACTAGATAGGGAATCTTGGAGAGCTGCATCAAACCAGTCAAATGACTGAAGACAAAAAAATAAAATCGTTGGATATCGTAAATTCTATGGGAGATAAAATTCTAGGAACTGTTTTATTCGAAATTTAGATGAAAAAATCAGAAATCATAAAGTTTAACTCTTATATGTCTTAAAAATTTCAGTATGACTTTATTTAACCGGGGGGAACTAAAGTCCAGGCGAAATTTTTCATTAGCCGTAACTTAATAACAAAGCATTTTCAGGCATATATTTGTATGAACTTTTTACCTTATTTAAAGCTCTTCAAAATCAGTTTCACAAATTATTTCCCTTTCTTCCTGAATAACTCTGTGAATACGCGTACACATATACTAACCTACAAAAGGACATTTGTATGTCTGTTTGTCTGTGTGTGTCCCTTAGTTTAGACAAAAGGGACCGGAATTTACCGATCACAAGCGAAGGCTATTTTTTAGCGAAGGCAGAGCAGTAAGGGATGGCGCATTATCGTGATGCAGAATCCAATTATCAGCAATGTTGGGACGGACATTAAGAACTCGTTTACGAAATCTTTCTAAAATTTCTTTGCAGAAATATCGGTTAACTGTTTGTCCAGGAGGCAACCATTCTTTATGAACAATTCCCTTGGAATCGAAGAAGCACGCAAGCATGCATTTCACTTTTGACTATGACATGCGAGCTTTTTTTGGTCTGGTGAACCCTTTGAGCAACGTTGCGATCTTTGGCGTTTTGTCTCCGGATCGTATTGAAAAAACCAACCTTCATCACCGGTGATAACACGGCTCAACAAATCTGGATTGATTTCCGTTTGCTCTAAGAGATCGGCTGCCACATTTTCCGTGTTTCTCGCAGTTGTTGTGTGAGATTTTTGGGGACCATTTTTGCACAAATCTTTCTCGTACCAAGATCTTCAGTTAATATTAGACGAACCGTTTCTTGATTGATGTTGAGTTCTTCTGCGATCATTTTCACGGATAATCTTCGATGAGATCGTACGATTTCTCGCACCCTGGTCAAGTTGATATCTGTCCATGTGGTTAACGGTCGTTCACTGTGGTCTTCATCTTCATCATTCGTTCTGCGTTTTATGCCACCGAAAAAACGTGAGCTCTTGACATAACCTCCTCTCCAAAAGCCTTCTGAAGCTTTCCGTAAGTTGTCGTCGCGTTTTCACCCGATTTAACGCAAAAAGAAATGGCATACTGTTGCCCAATATTTTGCGGCTTCACTTCTGTGACGAGAGACACAAACACGTGTTCACTTATTACAGCACAACTCACGACTGAGCAGTTGCATCAATGTGCCGCTTGGACTAGAGGTAGCTTATAGACCAAGGTCAAAGATGGTGTGCCTACGCAAGCTGCAGGGTTGCCACATCTTGTAAAGAAAAATCAGTCTCATTACTTTATTGTCGCACCTCGTATGTTTATTTGAATTAAACTACTATTTCACAAAGCTTATTGTTTTTATTGAATCCAATTTTCTAATTTTAAATTTTCATAACCCACAATTTTAATTTTTTTAAAAGTAATCCCTTTTGATATCAATATTCTATTTTAATTTAATTTAAAAATAAATTTGAAACTATATTTTTGCGGTGTAAAAAAAAATTGGTGATTATAAGGATATTGTATAGAGGGTTTGGATAGATTAGTAGAAAATAGTTTATCTATTCGCTTTCTTAAACCAGTGGAAGCTGTACAATTGATATATATATATATATATAAATGATAAGAGGTAAGGGTTATACCCAGTGGTATGGTGTGATGACCAAACATTGTTTATTGTTGGCCATATATTCTCATACAGAAGCAATCACGTGTGCCAACCTCAAAACACAATATATCCCTTCTCTTACATCACTTAACAGACAAAACCACTGGTTCATCCAGCCTTCTCCTGCTTCCCCCCTGAACTGTCTGCAATAATATATCCTTTACGTAGAATTTAACATTATCTCTTTTAAAATTTTCTCTTTTCTCTTGTTTCTAAATTCACTAGGATTAACGTAAAGTGAATTATATCTACAAAGCTTTAAGCTTAACTTTAACTGTTTTATTTTTAAACTTCTCTATAACGTACAAGAGTTGTAATTTATCAAAATGTTTTCGTTTAAATATTTGTTGTCCACGTTTATATTTTATTGATATTGTTGTAAAATTATATTATTTTTTATTCATTGTATACTTATTTATATTCATTTTTAATAAAATAAATATTGGAAAGGGAAATTATATTAATTACAATTTTTTGTAGGTTAATTAAACGATTTTTGTTATATATAATGTTTTTATAATACCGAATGATTAAAAAATAACTACACAACTTTAAAACGATGTAAAAATTTATATAAATAACTTAAAAATTCAGTTCAGGTATCATTTCATAGAAAAACATATCAAGTTTTGATTTATAGTTCATTAGTTCCGAATTCGATCATCAGAGCTGTCATCAGTGTTATTAAAAATGAATACATTTATTGGTCCGAAACGTGCTCGCTCGTTTTAGTTTCACCAGTTGCAGTCAGTAATTCTTTTTTTTTTTTGATTGTTTGTGGGCGAAAAACGCCTTGGCCTTATCATCGCCCGGTAGTTAAAATTAAAAGGGTAATATAACTCCAAAATAATAAGCTATACAAGGTGTAAAAGTAATATTAATCATATAATAAAAATTTACTAAAACAAACCAAGAAGACAAAATAAAACCCAAAACTAATATTACAGACAAAGTTGATAAAATATAAAATAATAATTGTGGTTCAACGTAATTTTCGTTGAAAGTACGGTAGCAAACCACCTAGTAGGCTTACAATTGATACTTGGCACAAAACCTTCGTTGAAACAGTTTGTTCTGTTAAACATACGAAATCACTAGTACGCCCACGCGTCTCTGAAGCTCTGTGGAAAACCTCAGTGAAAACTTTGCACGTAATCCGGAAGAAATCAACTCGACGTGAATCATGTGAGATTGGCATTCCACAAAACGACTCTTTGGCGCGTACTATGTAAATGATTGCACTTGAAGACGTACAAACTAATAGTGGTTCAGTATATTACAGATGATAACAAAGTTGCTCGGCTGCAGTTTTGTATGGAAATGATGGATATAATTACAGATGACGATACCTTTTTAGAAGATGTAATTTTGAGTGATGAATTAATGTTTCATATCAGTGGCAAGATGAACATTATCATAACTATCGAATATTTGGTAGCGAAAACCCTCAGGAAACATTTCAGCACACTCGTGATAGCCTTAAGGTCAATGTTTTTTGTACTCTAAGCAAACAATGACTGTACCTCCCGTTCTTCTGTAGGCGAACGTAAATGGTATCGTTTCTTTGGACGTGCTTCAAAATTCTAGAATTCCTCAGTTAAACTCTGATGACCAAGTTGGACGAAATTTCTATCAGTAGAACGGGGCACCACTTTACTACTACATAGACGTCCAAAATTTTCTTAATACTCGATTCCCACTGGTCGTGAACGTCCAATTGCATCTCCACATCACACCCCCTCCCTCCCGATTTGACACCGGTAAATTTTTTTCTTGTGCGTCTCATTAAAAATCGGGTTTTTGTATCATCTTTGCCTGTTGATCATGTTGAGCTAAAACTTCGAATTAATTCCACAGCTGCAGAGGTAACGCCCGACTTGCTGGGTACAATCTGGAATGAAATCGACTTCAGGTGAGATTTACTATGTCGCATTATAAATGAAAGCTACATTGAATCAAAATGAATGCTGGAAGACAAGTTAGATGTGTTTTTTATTATGAAATGAATCATCCTAAAATAAATCTGTATGTTATCTGAAAAAAAACAAAAACATTCGGTATATTATATTTGATTTAGGTTTAAGTATTGATCATTTCTCAATTTGTATTTTAACTTGCATCGTTCTCAAAGAAGATATTGATCCTAGTACTTTGTATCTTATTCATAGCTGCTGTAAATAATTGGTTTGATGTACAATTGAATAATTGTTTCAAATATCACATTCACGATAATCTTCAACGTTTTACAGTTCACTTTTCATTAATTTACACAAACTTTCATTGAATTCTAACTTTTTTTTTCCGTAGGGGGAGGAAATGCTCTGCCAGCCGCCCTAAGGCGCACACTGATGGCAGTGCGGGGCTCTCACCCGCTAAAAAACCTCCCCTCTTTTCATGCAGGGGCCAGATCTAAGCCATATGGTATGTACAGCCCCTGCATGATCACCCAGACCTTCTACTAACCGAATCCGTATGACCGGAAGGCATCCCCATGGGGCGATCGATGAGCGACGACTCCGAGGAGCCCCCGCTGACCAGCCCCAGAAGCTGGCCTCCTTTCATCACCGGTCATCGAACTCCACGTCTCTATATCCGTCTATATCGTCCGCAACTCCGCATCTTCTCAGCCTGTCGTCGCCTCTCTTCATTGGCCTTCTCTCCTATCACTGATGTGATCGTAGTCAAGACACATTCCCATTTGTTGCTATTGCTGAGCATCACCTCCATTCTATTGTTGGCCCCTTCCACACCCTGATCCTCGAGCACTGCTCGTAAATTGCGCCATCTAGGGGCAAAAAAACACTACATACTCTGATGTATCCAGTCCGCCGCAATCGTGACAGCGACTTGTATGGCATCTGCACATCCTGTACAGATAGTCCCGAAAACATCCATGTCCTGACAGGAACTGGGTAAATTCGTAGCCTGTGTTACTATGCTTTCGTTCCACCCAGTTCCTGACGTCGCTTATGAGCCCGTAGGTCCACCTTCCTTTGTCCGAATCTCCCCATCTATCACGCGAAGCCATTTAGATACCGTCAATTGCTTCCTTTCTGTATCGTCCAGCCATTACTGGAGCTCTCATATGCGCTTGTAAATCTATGGGCTGTACTCCAGCTATAACCGATGCCACCACGGCGCTGAATTCTAACGTTATCCTATCATTATGTAACCAAAATCTTCTTGTTTTTATGTTTTTTTATTATTGTTATTTATTCGATTTTTAGATAGATTACATAAGAAAGCTACCTATTGTAATGGGTACTATGTTTCGACTTCCGGAAAATTTCGACATATCTACACATTTCACGTTCCCAGACCCCAAAACCACCATCAGTTCAAAAGTTTATATAGATATATATCAATATATTTCGCTTTCTTGTGGACACGATAACTGCCGTAATATTGTGCCAATCACTTTCAAATTGATACATAAAATATAACGACCCAAAATCTTGATCGAGTTCGTTAATGGGAAAAATCGGACCATGGGAATGGAAGTAGGGCCTTTTTCGAAAAAAAAACAATCGCTATAACTTTCATATTGAGTAAAATATCGAATTCGTTTAAAGTTTCTACTATTCTTTGGATAAGGGCCTAAAACGTATCTAAGTATAGGTTTTTGATATCACCAACCATTGGCCAAGGGGTGGAAAAAGGGGTTTCTAAGACAAAAATTCATACCTCTCTTAATCGGCACAGTATCGATTCGGTTTAAAGGGGTCATTAATCTTTTAAAAATTACCTAAAACGTTTGTCTAATTACTTAAAATGTTTGATGTGACCAACCCTTACGACAAAGAATGACCAAAATATTGCTGTAATTGTAAGAATATGGGATTTCTAGTATGCTAAACATGTGAAACTTTATTTCACATGCAGCCATTGTTGTATTGAAGAAAATTTGAAGTTTTTACTTAACTTAAAGGTGGACATCTTTTTATCTTCTACTTAGCACGGGTGAAATCTACCTTCATCTTCAGGCGTACCGAAAGGGTTTAGTTTTACATAAGGAAGATCATACTATTTGTAACACTTTTTTGAATAATCAAATTTCAAAGACTTTCAGTGTTTTTTTTAGAGCTTTATTAGGAGAAGATAATGTTTTCTTCTATTCTATAGAAGAAAAAGCTAGCAAAGTGACTTTTCCAAATACGCTGGTTAACTTTTATGAATGTATTGAAAAAAATCGCTTCTTCTTTTTGTTGCGGAATATAATATACGTGCCAAAGCTACTTTAATTTTAATATCCCTTTAAATGATAAAAAAAAAAAAATATGAAAGAAAATTTAATAATAAAAAAAGTTAGAAACAAAAAATATAAAATAGAATACATTTTTGGGATTCTTTAATTTGGATCCTAAGAATTATAGTCTATTTTCCGGAAGGCATAGAAATCAGGACGAAATATTTCGTCCGACGATTCTGACTAACGAAACATTTCCGAAGCAGTGTTTATTTAAATTTATTTCTTTATTTTTACCAGTAGAAAATGTCCTAATAGTTTGTTACATTCTTCGTGAATCACTGTCTATAGTATACTATTTCCTTAAGTGTCTACGGATACTGAAGATGATTATTTAAAATTGAAATGCTTTTTTTTAAGTATTGCTGATGAATTCTGATTTTATTAACATTATTGAAGTATTTTTAATAAACAGTAAAATTTATATATAATTGTATTAAATTTTGTTTTAATTTTAATAAAAAATTGTATTACCATATTTCTCAATATATATATATATATATATATATATATGATAATACCACGTAATATTATGTTATTCATAACTTCTAATTTAACTAGGACAATTTAGTTTTCCCTTATTCACTAAGGTATACTCCTACTACCAGTCAATTTATTCCTTCCCCCTTTACCTCATTCAGTATAACCATAATTACTAATCTAGCAACTTTATATATTTGCCTCTTCTAGAATTAATGATCACATACTCTATACGGTTTATTATATATTGAATAGAATATGAAACAAATAAATTAACCCAAAACAAAGTATAACATACAGAATTGCCAACTATATAAATTATGTAATTTTAAATTATATTTCACAATGATACCAACTTTATCATACAAAATAATATAATTAATTAGTAGTATATTTAACTTGATATATTTATTTTTATTTTTAATAATTAAATTTAAATTGTAAAAAAAGGTTAAAATGTTTTGACAATTTTTTTAACAAATAACATTAGATCTGAAGGGTCGAAATAAGAAAAATAATTTCTCAAGAAAGAAGTGAAAAGGTCCCTAAAGCTGTGTGAATTAAGGTATGAAACTCTTTTTACACGATTAACCAAAAAGAGTGAAATATTTTTAGGATGTATGTACGTATATATGAGGTTCTATCGTAGCAATTCAACGGCTGAACCAATAAGAGTCAACATGTTTAAAATTTTATTTGTTTTCTGTTGACATTATTTACATCAATCTTCTTGTAATTAAATTCTCTACAATCTATTTTTTTTTAAATGTATGATTTATTGCCAATTTAATAACGTTATTGTATGTCAAAAGTAAAAAAAAATGTAGTTTTTGACCAATTTTTTGGCGTTTTACATGGGATATCTCTTAGAAACTAAGAGAGATACAGTTCTGAGACCTATTTTTTTTTTTAATTTACCAGCTCAAAAACCATAAGAAACAATTGAATTTGTCCTTTAATTGACCTTCCTAGAATTTCAGAAAGCCTTAATTTACCCGGAGGAACTAAAACTCGGGCGAAATCTTTCACCCTGTATAATTCGCTAACGAAGCGTTTTCGGACCTATATTTATATGAACTTTTTTCTTATTTTTAGCCTCTAGTATGTGTTTTCAAAGTATTGCCTTATCCTCCTGAATCAGCCTTTATATAGTGAAGATTTGCCGGATGAAGCAAAAACTTTAATGAATTGAATTAATGAACTATGAACTGTGAGTTTTTATCACTGTGTTAGCTGAGTTTGAAGTGAATGATTCAAATAAATCAAGTGATTTAAAAAAAATACTAGAATTAAATATATATTTTAAATAAAATAATGTTAAATTAATTTAAATAATTTGTAATAAAAATTAATGTTTAATAATAACGGGATTCCTATGAGGAATAAGCGTGAGGCTAGAGTGGTGAGGTGATACGAGCACCTCGTGCGAGGCTAAACTAATCATCAGTATCTGGTAACAAACGTGGGACAATGTTTTGGAAGGTGCAATGGAGTGCACTTACAATATCTCTACAATAAATCGCCCGATTTTTCAAAATGCAAACGGATTATTTGTTAAAGATTAATTGTTAAGGATTATTTGTTGTAAAGGCTAACTTTTGCATACATCAGATATATTCTGGATCTAAAAATTCACGATTATTCGGAAATGTTATATCTTCCGATTTTAAAAATTCAAACGGGATATCTGCTAGTGTAATTGGGTAGCTGGCATCACTCCCGCCACCACCCCATTCGGTCGCCCTAGAGCATAGACCAAATGTCAGTGCAAAAAAACGGCTACTGTGCCTCAAAACCAGATTTGCGACCTCGTTACCTAAATGCTCCTAATGAGCTCCTATCTTGCGTGAGCGGTTAAGCTGAGCGCCATACAGCACCCGCCTATGTGTCCCTACCGCTCACTTGTCACATTAAAACTAAATCGGGGAGGCGCACCCCTTGTTACAATTTAAAACTATAAAAGTTACAAATAAAAGACGGCAATTTAAACCGCCACGACTCGGTCGCTGTTTGCCAGCTAGTGTCTGTCCACCATTTAAAGCGCTTGGAGCTTTATTGGCTGATGGCAGCCATTAATTCAAGGAAGGTTTTACACCGACACGCCACAGGAATCAGTAAATCCCATTTAAATTAAACTACCGATGACGGTTGAACATCGCAACCTCATCGAGGAACTCCCACACGGTCCGACAATGCGGCTCACGCCACATTGACTCGCCGTTTATGAGCGGCCAGTTTTCCCCCTGACCACTAAGTTCCAGGGTGGCCCGGTCTCTGGCCCCCCCAATAGCAGGGCAGTCGAACATTAGATGTTCGTTCGACTGGACCTCCCCGCAGACGCACAACTCATCAGCCGCTAGGCGAAACCTGAACAGATATTGCATCAAATTCACATGGTTGGTGAGCACTTGGGCACCCGATGCCCTTAAAAATGAACTTGAGGCATACCATCCCCCCAGATCCTGTATAAATCTATACAGAGATCTTCCCTTAGACGTGGTGTGCCATTCATGTTGCCATGCCTTCATCGCGAGGCCCCAAAGCCTCTTCCGCAGGCGGGAAATGGGCAACTGTTCGAAATTTAAACCCGGTGCATTGTGATAGTCGTTCCGTTCCGGTTCTAGCCCGGCCCGAAACCGCATCCCAAATACCTCGGTTTCCCGACCTCTTCGCAACTTCCACATGGCTGCTCGAACTTTCACCACTAAATCGATTGGGAGAGCCTTTCCCAATACAGTAGTAGCCTCGTAGGAGGTTATTTTAAAAACACCAGTGCAAACAATTAAGGCTCTGCGCTGGGCACTCCTTAAATTTAGAAGCAGTGCTCTATTTCTGTCCAACCTATGCGCCCAAACTGGCGCCGCGTATGCGATCATGCTAGTGTAATATAAATAATGCGACTATAAATAAAATCACGATTGAATCAAACCAGAACACAAAGAGCAGTATTTGTCAGCAATGTTTTTTTTTCCGCAGTCGTGCATTTTAATTGTTCTATTTTTATCTTAAATTTTCCAACTAATTTTTATATTTTAATGTTTTAAAGGATATATTTACTCCTTTGGGTGGAATAATTTGTCTGGAATGCGGTCAATTTGTGGATAAATTACTCTTTTGTTACGAACCACCCTTTTAATTTATTCTTTCTGGTGGAAAGTAAAGAATCAAGGATAAGTAAAGTATTCATTCTTTCCTTTAAAATTCTAAAGATTATTTTAATTACTATTAGCATTTAGGAGATTTGATGGCAGTGTCTTTATCGGCTTATCAATCCTGGAATTATTTATTTCCTATTCGGTAACTATAAAAAAAACCCAATTTGCAGTTCAGATTTTTATTGTGAATGCTTGGTCTACTAAATACAATTGAATAGTGTAGAATTGAGTATATTTAACTTCAAATTTCGAGTTTGTTTATTTTTTATAAAAAAAATAGGGCGTTTTATTTATTTGTTTTTTCGCTGTTATTATTGTATAAATTTTATTGTTTTAGGTGTAACAGTTCAATTTTCTTACATCGTTTGAAGTATCAACGAAAGACATATGTCAACATGGTAAACAGAAATGCAGCAAAATACTTTGTAAGTAAAATTTAAAAAATTATATTTATATATTTTTTTAACAAATAATTTAATTATAAAAAGACAAATTTAATAAATAATCTCTTTGAAATATTAAGATTTACGACAACTGGGAGAGCATGACTTTTTTTAATCATTTTATAATTCGATTATTCAATTTTTTTTTTCATAGCGCAGTTAATTGCTTATTAATTTTTTTTCTTATTTATATAAATAATAACAATAATAAATAATACTATAATGAAATATTATAAAAATATAGTAATAAAAATCATTAATTATAACTGAATTATTTATAGTTTAACTTAAAGTAGAAAAAGTTTACGAAGTAATAATATATGTGAATTTTACGTTAAAACCCCTTCAATTGTAAAGTTATGCAATTTGCGTTACAATGTATCATCGTTTTCTTCGTAATCTAGCAATATATAATGCCTTCAATTTATTTGCATACATTTTGTTTAACACGTTGTTTTATTCTATAGTTCATATTATTTTATTAATATTGATTTTAAAGCGAATTATAATTGTAACAAAATTATAAAAAAAATAATCAATAAGAATATATTATAGTATTTTATATATATAAAGAAATTCTTACATTTTTTTAAATACATTTTTTAAACTTTTTTTTAGTTTTTTTTTTACCTCATTATTTTAAAATTATTGAAATCATTAAGGAAAAATGTTCAAATTAAAAGAAAATATATTTTTATTAAAACGGAAATTATTACTTTTAAATTTTAAATATTATAAATAAAACTAAAAATATAAAAATAGAAATTAGTTTTTTTCTAAAGTTTTAATTACTTTTATTATTGGTCTTAGTAGAATAATAATTATGATAATACTATGCCCGTACTGTAAGGCTACAATTGAACGAAATGATAAACTGAAATGCAAATTGTATAATATTAAAATTGAAGGAGTTTTAAGAGAAAATTTAGGTAAAATCTTAAATCTTAAATGTATTTGACAGGTACTGATCTACTTACCAGACTAAAGTTTATTTATATTTATTTTATATTTTTCGCAAATATTATTTTTTAATTATTGCGAACGTGCCATAAAAAAATATGGCCTTATTTAGGCGAAATTTCGAGATACCAAGGGAGATCTTGCTGTATAGCCGTACCACCTTGACCATAAATGGTTGAAAATTGAATTATAAGAAGTAGAAAATTAAATGGCAACAATGCCCTATATTCAGAAGTAATATGATCACGTTTGGTCAAAATCTATCCAGTAGCTCTGAAGATATAAGGATAGCAATACCGAAAACAATAACTAAATACGAACATCCGGAAATTTTTCATCCGGTTTATTGGGTTCCTTAAAATGTCAAAACATCAAGATCCGGTAAAAGATCAGGGTTCAGTTTGTAAAGAATAATATATATGACATGTAAATGAGGTATAGGCCTCTATTGAGTGAGGCCAACCATTCCTGAGATGAGTAGTTAATTGAACTCAACCACCAAAATACACCAATATCTACTGTCTAGTTTTCAAGCCGAAATAAAAGCAACTAACATTTACTAGGATGTGAACCTAAGAATTTTCGACTTAAAAAAAATCAGCTTTTAAACAATTGATTTTCGATGACGCATTAACATTTAGATCAGTCCAGTGAGCTATTATTAAAATAAAAGAAATAAATATTGCCGATCAACATGGCGGAGTGATAGGATTTCGGTCTTTTATCCTGAGGTCCCTGTGTCAAATCCCGATCTGGCATGGCATTTTACGAGGTGCGACAATAAACTAATGAGACTGATGTGAAAAAAATGTTGCTTACCGTTTTAGTCATGTTTAGTGTTGTCTCCTTTAAAGTAGTTCCCCTCTGATTGCACACACTTATTCCAGCGCTTCTGCCATTGACGGTAACATTTCTGGAACTCATCTTCTGTAATATTCTCCAAGACCCTCGTCACAGCTATTTGGACATCTTGTGTTGTTTGAAACTGGTGTCCCTTGACCACCATTTTGACTCTTGGAAATAGGAAAAATTCGCACGGAGCGATATCTGGTGAATAAGGTGGCTGTGTTAGTACTGAAATTTGTTTTGAGGTTAAAAATTGCTGTACTAACAGAGCAGTAAGGGATGGCGCATTATCGTGATGCAGAATCCAATTATCAGCAATGTTGGCACGGACACGAAGAACTCGTTTACGAATTCTTTCTAAAATTTCTTTGTAAAAATATTGGTTAACTGTTTGTCCAGGTGGCACCCACTCTTTATGAACAATTCCCTTGGAATCGAAGAAGCACACAAGCATGCATTTCACTTTTGACTTTGACATGCGAGCTTCTTTTGGTCTGGGTGATCCCTTTGAGCACCGTTGCGAACTTTGGCGTTTTGTCTCTGGATCGTAATGAAAAAACCAACCTTCATCACCAGTGATAACACGGCTCAACAAATCTGGATTGATTTCCGTTTGCTCTAACAGATCGGCTGCCACATTTTTCCGTGTTTCTCGCTGTTGTTGTATGAGATTTTTGGGGACCATTTTTGCACAAATCTTTC
The DNA here is from genome assembly GCF_047948215.1 of Lycorma delicatula. Lineage (NCBI taxonomy): Eukaryota > Metazoa > Arthropoda > Insecta > Hemiptera > Fulgoridae > Lycorma > Lycorma delicatula. The sequence continues at coordinate 25,490,048 of NC_134467.1, forward strand.
TCATACCAAGATCTTCAGTTAATATTAGACGAACCGTTTCTCGATCGATGTTGAGTTCTTCTGCAATCATTTTCTTTCTGCAATCAGTTTTCAACTCTCGACTTCCAAATCAGCTAATTTGGGATGACGCGTTCACCAGTAGACAAACCCGGTGTGGGTTAATAGTACTCCCTATCCCCACAAAGAGTGAAGCGAGTGAAGAGTGAAGAGAGTGAAGCACTGACGTTCAATTTTGGTAGAAAAATATTTTATTTAAATAAAATTATAAATATTTTTAATTAAATGTTATGTGTGTGTGTTTATAAGCCGTGCATCAGAAAAAGCCGCGTAACGAGAAAATCCTACAACTGTGTTGTCAACCTTTTTTTAGGCCTTTTTTTAAACTAGAGAAAAGTATTGTCTCTAGTTTCTTTTTTTTAGGAATGAAATGAAATGAAATAGTTTAGTAGTAGAAAACTGATCTGGAATTAATATAAGACTACCTAGTCTATTTTAATTGTAATTATAAAGTGAATTATTTAGCCACAATCTATTAGTAAATAATTAAACGGACTAGCTTAGTATGACAATAAAATCGATATGTACTCGTTTTGTAATAATCAGTCATTTAAACCACATAAACTGTAATTACAAAACAAAATAGTAATAATAGTAGTTACAAAAGTTTAATTAAAAATTACTTTTTATTGTATTTTTATCTTTAAACCAATGGTTTTCTCTTTACACACACACACACACACACACACAGACAGAGAGAGAGAGAGACAGACAGACAGACACACACACAGAGAGAGAGAGAGAGAGAGAGAGAGAGAGAGAGAGAGAGAGAGAGAGAGAGAGAGAGAGAGAGAGAGAGAGAGAGAGAGAGTGAGTGAGAGAGAGAGAGAGAGACACACACACACATATATATATATATATATATATAACACGCACGCGCACCCCTCCCATACAGAGAGAGAGAGATAGATAAAATGAAAGAGAGATAGACAGAGAGTTAGTGAGAGAGAGAGACACACAAACACTTGTTTCATTTCTAATACCATAATTTCTCCTTATTCCTTCAATATAACTAATCCATACTTATACCAATCTTTCTTTTTTAATGTCTCATGTTTTCTCTAATCTCTTTCCTTCTATTTTCTTTATCATCTCCTTATCTAATTACTTTATTTTTACTTTATTAGATAAAGAAACCAATATAAAGAATGCCCCAACAGTTTTAGTTTCCTACCAAAGAAGAAAATTGTCAATCAATCAGAAAGTGTGATATGGGGTTTTTTGTGTTCCTCATCGTTTCATGACCCAGGGATCCCAAAAAAAAAACAAAAAGGAGTAATATCCGTACGTATATATGTACGTGTGTTGGCGTATTTGAAGCTTAATAACTTTTGATTGGATGTACGAATTTTTATGAAATTTTTTATTCTTTTTCGGAATCCGACCGCCAATTTTCAAAAGATTTCAAACGTAATACTTGTAAAATAGCTTATTTTTGAATGTTTAATTAAAAATATATTGGAGAAATAGAGATAAAATGATAAATTTACAGAAAATATTTTTGTTGAAAAAAAATCCTTTATTTAAAATAAAAATGACTATGTTGATATACGTCCGATTAGTCAGTATACGGAATCAAAGAATTTAAATAGACATAACCGACGCGCGCTTTGCTCGCTAACCTCGTTTAATTAACGTTAAAATTAAAAATTATAACAGTAAATTGTATATAACTTTTTTGCTGTGTACAATATCTTACAGTGTGCAATATTTTTCTTCTTGCAATTACGAACAATTGAAGCAAACGTTTACGAAGCCGTTCTACTCAGCGATATAATAATACATAAATCACAAATATTCAGAAAAAATAATTACGAACGCTGTGACTCTTCACGGATTATTTTCAGTTATTTCTCGGACTTAATTGTTATTTATTGCTTCATAAAAAGTAATAATACATCTATTTAAATTTAAAAAAAGTGATGTAGACAATACATGACTTTCTTATACGCCTACATATATGCCTACCGGATACAACTTCCCCGCCGGAGCAGCAGGCTGTCCGGTCAGCCCAGGGAGTCGCTGGACGTGGACGCTACCTTCCCGCACACGCTCCAGCTCCAGTACGCCGGGCTTCAATCCCCCTGACCGGCGGACTCAACAGCAGGAGCCGGCCCAGCATGAGATCGCTCGAGAAGAACCGTTTCAGCCGTGCTGGCGAAGGACGACCGACGCCGACCCGACACTTCGGGCCTCTGGGGAAGTGGGACCCAACTGCCGCTGCGGGAAAGCCCGGTCGGACTTCAATGAACGACCCACAACTCCCCGACTTCTCCGGAGACCAACTTCTGGACGCAACAGCTCTTCTCAGAGGTAACGCAAAAAACGGCCCTTTACAGGGCCAACACAAGGTTATGAAATACAAATCGTCGAAGCCATTCGGCGACAATATACGAGGGTTTTTCAAGGTCCGATCGGTCACGAAATTAAAACCACAGTGAAAATAAAAAAAATTTTATTTGTAACAAGAACTTACATAGTTAGCTATTTCTCTACATAGTCGCCACTACGATTTAGACATTTGTCGTAGCGTGGTACCAACTTTCCAATACCCTTGTCATAGAACGGAACCGCCTGTGTTTTCAGCCATTTCTATGCTGGTCTGCAGCTCGATACCTGTACCAAAATGTTGTCCTCGTAGCCAGCGTTTCATGTGAGCAAAGAGGTGAAAATCGGATGGAGCCAATTCCGGGCTGTATGGTGGGTGATCAAACACTTCCCAACGAAAACGCTGCAGGAGCTTTTTTGTTACAGCTGCAGTGTGCGGCCGAGCATTGTCAACGAAAAAGACAATGCCTAATGACAACATTCCTCTCCGCTTATTTTGAATTGCCCTTCGTAGACGTTGAAGAATCACGCAGTATGAGGCTGCAGTGATGGTCGTGGCACGTTCCAAAAGAACTCCATTCCGGTCCCAGAACACAGCAGCTGTACACTTTCTTTTGGATAAGATTCGTTTGAACTTCTTTGATTTATTGGGAGAATGAGAATGCATCCACTGTTTGGATTGTTCTTTTGTTTCTTCAGTTTCGTCATGGACCCGTTTCTCGTCCCCTGTGACAATTTTGTTGAAAAAATCTTTTCCTTCATTGGGGTAGCGCTGGAGAAACGTTACGGAGGCGTCCATTCTCATTGTTTTGTTGTGGTCGGACAGCATCTTGAGAACCCATATCGCACGCAGCTTGCAGTACTGAAGTCTCTCACTCACAATGGTGTAGAGCGCTGACCTTGAAATTTCAGGAAACGAATCACTCAATACAGAAATTGTGAACCGACGATTTTCTCGAATCGCCTCATCCACTCGCTCAAGATCATCGGTTGACACTCCCAACTTCCCTGACCGTCTGCTTCATTAACATCTGTACGTCCTGCTTTAAAGTTCTTACACCATTGTCGCATTTTTCTGTCACTCATTGAAGTTTCACCGTATAAATTACTTATTCGTCGATGAATTTCAGCTGCATTACACCCCTCAACCTGAAGAAATCGAATTAACGCACGCACTTCACACTTGGCGGGAGATGCTATTGTTGTAGACATGTTTACGTGCTAGCTGCGTTTTCAAAACTAAACGAAGTGACGCGGCGTGATTGAAGGCCATACTAGTGACGCTGCGCAACACATATGCGCAAAGGTTAATCCGATTTTTGCGCGGGTTTTTATTTCGCTACCAATCGGACCTTGAAAAAAAATAACCCTTTTGTATATATATATATATATATATATATATATATATATATATATATATATATATTTATACAATACGAGTAATAATAAAAAGAATAAAATAGTTTATCATATATAATTTGTTAAATACATCATAAATTTTAACACGTTTCTTCTTATGTCGTAACAATATTAGGTAAAATTTTTTATTAATTTTTTAACTGTCTTCATCTAATAAATTTAACAAATTTTTAAATGGGTTAAAGATTAGAATTTATATATATATATACATATATAAAACAGAAAAAAGTGTAACAATTATTAATGCAATGAAATAAATACACGCAACGGGTCAATGTCCAAATTATATCTTAATAATTATTTAACCAGGGCAGTAGGAAATACTGAAAATGACATGCAACACATTTATTTCTTTTACACTGACTAATTTTACAAACAAACAATCTTTTTCATTCATTATTACTAAGATTTATTCATAAAATTTTCTTTTCCTTTTTTCTTTAAATTCTTAATTTTCATGTAACTCTTTATTATATTTATCACGTTATTTTTTTTTTTTTTTTTTTTTATAAATCTAGGACAAAAAAAATATATATAGTTATGCATGAAATTTAAAATAGCGAGTTATTCGAACAGTACTCACGGTTTGGTAAAGCTGTGTTGTTTGGCTTTATCTTATACGTATGTTTTGTAATTTAACTTGCTATATCGATTAATTTTATAAAAAATTTTATACTTATAATTACAATATAATTTGGTGTTAATTAATTTAAAATGATAAGTGCAAAACCAGTTATACCTAATGTTAAATCATCGTTTATCGTTGTGTTACCTAATAAAAGTAAGTAAATTATATATTTTTTATTATTATTGTTATAAGTCTAGAACTTCCCAATGAAAGACGTTAAGCATTCATGATTCATATTTATTTAGCTTGCCATTCTCCTTTTCCCTCAAAAATTCCATTCTTTCGTAAAAGTCCTTCTTCCGTTCTTCAGATCATTTCGGACGGTGTTGTTTAAACTTCAGGGCTTCTGGTTTAACTTCCCATTTATCTATTTTATTTCTGTATGTGTTTCTGTCTATGATCCTCTCTAGCGTAGTTCCAGCGTGTTCTAAATCTTTTCGTGTTTCTACGTGCCAGGGGATTACAACTTTTAACGATGTTAAGTACGCGATTATTCTTTTGATCAGTCGGTTTTCCGGCAGCCTGCAAAGGTGTCCGAAGAATTTCATTCATCTTTTCTTATGTCAGTTTCGATATTTGAGTATGTTTCAACAATTTCGTTCGGTTGTAATCTGTATCCTTCTTCAGTTTGTCTCTGTCCCAATATTTTCCTTATAATCTTCCTTTTCTGTTTCATTATTTCTTCTATTTCGGTTTTCCTATTTAAAATAAACGTTTCACTGGCATATAATGGTTTCCTTTTCCCCTTTCTATTTCCCCTTGCGCCAATTTTCTCCTTTCCCTTTTCCCGTTTTCCTCTTTCTCTTCCATTTTCCTTCTCTCGTTTCAATTTCCCTTATTTTGCTTTTTCCCTTTCCATTTCATTTTCCCCTTTTTCTTTTTTCCATTTTCCCTTTTACCTTTTTTTTTATTTTTTCCTTTCTCCCTTTTCCCCCCCGCGCGTAAATCGGTTCAGTCGTTTTTTTAGCCTATAGCGGACACACATATCGGAAACATTGAAATGTAATCATAAAATATTTTTTATAGCGCGTGTTGCTTTTACGTCCAACAGACAGCGCTGTTTATAAAAAAAAAAATCATGTTTTTACCTGTCACAGGTGTGATATCTTAGGTATATAAATAGTAGGTACATAAAAACACGCGCGTATTCGAATGCAACGTTGTGTCAAAATTTCAATGCAATCTGTGAAGAACTTTCGGAGATTTATGATTTATGAACAAACGAAAATTTACATTTTTATTTATATAGATAGTTTGGAAATGCTTCGACTGTCGGCTATCGAAATATTTTCTTCCTGATTTCTAAAGGAAGACAATCAGGCTAAAATTAAGCCTGATTGTAATTCTTAAATTACAAATTAAGGAATAAATTTAGTTATTCTATATAAAATCTGACCTGAAGAATTGAAAACAATAGATTTAAAAATTGTATTTTTAGTACTTTTTGAGAAATTCGGAAAAAGGCAAAAAAATGGAATCGAAAAACGCACTGTTTTATGTTTGGCATATCATGATTTTGTTAAACGAGTTTTTTTTTTGTCTTCAGTCATTTGACTGGTTTGATGCAGCTCTCCAAGATTCCCTATCTAGTGCTAGTCGATTCATTTCAGTATACCCTCTACATCCTACATCCCTAACAATTTGTTTTACATATTCCAAACGTGGCCTGCCAACACAATTTTTCCCTTCTACCTGTCCTTCCAATATTAAAGCGACTATTCCAGGATGACTTAGTATGTGGCCTATAAGTCTGTCTCTTCTTTTAACTATATTTTTCCAAATGCTTCTTTCCTCATCTATTTGCCGCAATACCTCTTCATTTGTCACTTTATCCACCCATCTGAATTTTAACATTCTCCTATAGCACCGCATTTCAAAAGCTTCTAATCTTTTCTTCTCAGATACTCCGATCGTCCAAGTTTAACTTCCATATAAAGCTACACTCCAAACATATACTTTCAAAAAACTTTTCCTGACATTTAAATTAATTTTTGATGTAAACAAATTATATTTCTTACTGAAGGCTCGTTTAGCTTGTGCTATTCGGCATTTTATATCGCTTCTGCTTCGTTAAACGGGTAATAAACATATAAAAAATTTAAATAAAACTTATAGAAAAAGAGATTTTAAAGAAATTGGTATAAATAAAATCTACAAAAATGACTGTAAATACAAACGTAATAATATTCAATTTTATTAAAAGTAAAACTTTTCAAAATGTGGTAGATTTTAAACAGGTATAGAAGGCCGGTATTACATGACAACTATATTTTTAAATTAAAGTAAAAATTTTATATATATATATATATATATATATATATTTATTTATTAGTAAATTTAAAGTAAAATTTTAAAAAATATATATTTATTTTAAGAAAAAATTTTGTTGAATAAACACTGTCATATTTCATTTCAAGACGTTAGAAAGCACTTCATTAAGGCTTTTTACTCATGGTGTACTGAAAATTAATTAAAAATACAGTGTTCCGTTAAAAAAATGTAATTTTTTTAACTTTATTTTTTAAAATGTAATCATATCATTATTAACTTTTGTAATTTCAGATAATATTCATTATAACAGTCTTTTTAATTAAAAAAGTCTTGTTTTTTTTTCTTCTTTTTATTATTAAAAACTAACTAACAGTGAGTTGAATTGTTTTCATTCATGGTATCGTTGCATCGTCTAGTGTTATTATAAAAACTCACTCGACCAAAATTTTAAAAGTTATTTACCTAATTTTTTAAACAAGATTAAATAAAATTTTCACGTACAGAGTATTCAACAAACCATAAAAAATTATTTCATTTTTTTTTTAATATTAAAAATAGCTATTTTATTTTCTAAAAGAAAAGTGTTTAAAAAAATACTTTGTTTTAAATTAGTATTTAATCGGTTGATAATGAAATGCGAGTGTCCATGGTGAAGTGATACCGTCTTGGCCTTCCATCCGAAGGTCCCGGGTTCGAATCCCATTCAGGAATGGTATTTTTCATACGCTACAATAATCCATTATCATATACTCAAAAAGGCTTCTATGGTGAATTAATTTATCAAGAAATATATTGTAATAATTAGAAAAAATTTAAATAATTCTTTTTTTTTTACTGTTTAGCCTCCGGAACCACCGTAAGGTATTACTTCAGAGGATGATATGTATGAATGTAAATGAAGTGTAGTCTTATATAGTCTCAGGTCGACCATTACTGAGATGTGTGGTTAATTGAAACCTAACTATCAAAGAACACCGGTATCCACGATCTAGTATTCAAATCTGCAAAAAACTAACTGCCTTTACTAGGATTTGAACGCTGGAACTCTCGACTTCGAAATCCGCTAATTTACGATGTTGAGTGCATCACTAGATAAACCCGCTGGATAAATAATAAAATTTTAATAATTATTAATATTACTTTCTCATTTAGCACTATAGCTATAGAAGGTAAAGTATAGTAATCGGTCCAATTTTGGCATATGCGGTTTCACGGGATATTTACGTTTTGACACGTAAGAAATTTCCCATCTGGAAATTTCCGGATGTTCATATGTACGTGGGTATATATATGTGTGTGTGTTGTGTGTGTGTGTGTGTTCGATGTCGGACTGTAAATTACCTTACACCTTTAGACCTACTCGACCGATTTTAACCAAACTTGAGCAGATTACTTCTATATATGGAGCATTGATGCCATTAAATATTCAACGTAAAAGATCAAAGGGATGAGGCTGCAGGTAGAGCAAGATCACACACAATATCTCAAGATTTCTCCTAAATTAAGGTTTTATTTTTCTTAAGCATATTTCTTAACAATTAGAAAATAATAATAACAAGGATGTTCCCTATCCCCGTTACATTTTAACCTTTACGTAGAACTAGCAGTTAATGATGTTAAAGAACAATTTAGATTCAGAGTAACAGTACAAGGTGAAAAGATAAAGATGATACGGTTTACTGATGATATTCTAGCTGAGAGTACAAAGAATTTAGAAGAAACAATGAATGGCATGGATGAAGTCCTATGCAAGAACTACCGAATGAAAATAATCAAGAACAAAACGAAAGAAATGAAATGTAGTAGAAATAACAAAGATGGACTACTGAATGTGAAAATAGGAGGAGAAAAGATTATGGGGATAGAAGAATTTTGTTATTTGGGAAATAAAATTACTAAAGATGGACAAAACAGTAGCGACATAAAATGCCGAATAGCACAGGCGAAACGAGCCTTCAGTCAGAAATATATTTGTTTACATCAAAAATTAATTTAAACGTCAGGAAAAGATTTTTAAAAGTATATGTTTGGAGTGTAGCTTTATATGAAAGTGAAACTTGGACGATCGGAGTATCTGAGAAGAAAAGATTAGAAGCTTTTGAAATGTGGTGCTATAGGAGAATGTTAAAAATCAGATGGGTGGATAAAGTGACAAATGAAGAGTTGTTGCGGCTAATAGATGAAGAAAGAAGCATTTGGAAGAATATAGCTAAAAGAAGGAACAGACTTATAGGCCACATTTAAGGCATCCTGGAATAGTCACTTTAATATTGGAGGGACAGGTAGAAGGAAAAAAATGTTGTAGGTAGGCCACGTTTGGAATATGTAAAACAAATTGTTAGGGATGTAGGATGTAGGGGGTATACCGAAATGAAACGACTAGCACTAGATAGGGAATCTTGAAGAGCTGCATTAAACCAGTCAAATGACTTAAGACAAAAAAATTGTTTTATTATTTTCACAAACGTTTCCTAGGATTAAATTTTCTACAAGCTTTTATAATAAGATTTACGCGTTTAATAGTTATTTAACACTTATCATACATTAAACCTAAATAAAACATTTTTTTCATCACCAAATCTTTCTGTTTTATGTTAAAAATAATGAAAATTGCAGGAGATGTATTTTTACGTTTTTGTACAAAGTAAAGGAAAAATTGCGATCGCGGAAAATTTCGGTTTTCAGATTTCAACAGAAGTATCCATTTTGACCATCCCTGAATCCATTTTGACTAATTTCTGCGTGACGTCTGCACGTATGTATCTCGCATAACTCAAAAACAATAAACCGTAGGTTGTGGAAATTTTGGGTTTAGAACTGTTGTAACATTTAGTTATGCACTTTCCCTTTTGATTGCAATCGACTGAACCAAAAATGTTCAAAAAGTCCAAAATTCAAAAATCTGGATTTTAGATTTTTTCTTAACTGCAGTAATAAACCCTCAATGAGAGCTTTTCGATATATCCATAACTGGTACTTATTTTCAATGGTTCCAGAGTTATAGCCAAATAAATTTCTAATTAATGACATATTTGGATTTTACAAGGGTAAGGCACATCGGTTCAAATCAGACTTCATCTCTTTTTTTTTGATTTAAATATATTGATTTATTAATAATTATTAACCTCTGATTGTAAAAAAATATTTACGATAAGTAATTATTTAATAATAACAATAAAAAATAAAAAAATGAAAAAATTCCACAAGTTATTAACGAAATAAAATTTTATGTACTTTTAAAAATGTATATGTAATTTAATAGGCGTACAAGGAAGTCATGTAGTTTCCACATCAGAATTTTAGGACTTATTTCATTCGATTCTCCAAGTCATAATATGTAAAAAAACCATCAAGTTTAACTGTTATATAACATCATAAAAATTTCTGTATGACCTTATTTCCCGGTGAAATATTTCGCTTGCCGTAATTAAAAGACAAAGCATTTTTAGACATATATTTATATGAAATTTTTTACTTATATCAAGTTCTAGAAGATCAGTTTCAAAATTATTTCTATTCCTCTTGAATTACTCTATATATTAAGGCACATTGGATGTATGAGTTCACGAACTCACATATAAAGAAATACTCATTAAGTAGCTCAACGAAACCTAATCAATTATTTCTGCTCTATATATTATTTCTATACATATTATATGAAATGTAAGGAGTAAAGACAAATTTTATATCAGAGTAAATGAGAATAGAAAGAGAGAGAAATAGTTAAAGAAAGAGAGAGAGAGAGTGTGTGTGCTTGTATATATTTGTGGGACGAAAGACACTAATAAGCGACTTGATAGATAAATGTAAGCTAAAACGTTAAAGTAAAGGAAGCCATCCATGTTTAGTTACGTTTGAGTGTGTAGATCAAAGTTAAGGGTTGTATTCAAAGATATTACTGATTGGGAAGAAGTACTTGTATTTATGCATATATATATATATATATATATATGTGTGTGTGTGTATAGAGATATATTTGATAGAGGACGTGTAAGGAAAGTTTTGTGAAGTACATATATGAAAGAGGTGGTTTTAAATGAATAATGTTAAACGCGCGCGCGTTTGCGCATACATACAAACACACGTGCCTTTTTCTGGAAAGAAATAAAGAAGTACCAACTTGCATTTAGTTGCACGCTTGCTTTTAAAGATTTACCATTTTTAATGATAAATTATTGCATATAAAATAACAAATTACTAAAGGAAAGGTTTTTTAAATAAATAATATTTTATTCAAATCTAAAAAAATGTTGTTTCCGGCAAAACCTTTTCGTATATTTTGCCCCGTTTTTCTTAACAGCTAAGTTAGATACAGGTATGGGACCACTTTTATTCAATTTCTTAGATCAAAAAAATACCAAATTTACCTCTCATATTTATACCCTAATAATTTTAGTACGATTTAATTTCATAGAGGGAGCTAAAAGCAGGGATAAATGTTTCGCGAGCTGAAACTCGCTAACAAATCATTTTCTGACCTACGTTTTTATCAATTTTTTTTCTTTTTTTTTGTTATAAAATCATCTCCCGAGTGATTACCGTGCAATTTGTAATCATTCTGTACATATGAGGGTAAGTCAATTATTATCCGCAATGGAGCTATCAATTTTATTGCAATACAAATAGGAAACTTACATGTACATCATTTTTCAACATATTCCCCTTGTTTTTAACCCACTTGGTCCATCGTTACACAAGCTTCCTGATGCTCTCTCATAAAAGAAGGTTTTCGGTTGAGCTGCGAGCAAGGAATACACCGCTTCTTTCACTGTTTCGTCCGAGGTAAATCGACGGCCCCTTACCGCCTATTTGAGTGGGTCAAACAAGTGGTAGTCTGATAGGACAAGATCAGGACTATACGGAGGATGAGTCGGTACTTCAAACTTGAGTTTCTGGAGCGTTTCAGCAATATGTGGACGGGCATTGTCGTGCAACAAGACACCACCTTTCGACAGCAATCCTCGGCGTTTGCTTGGAATCGCAGGCTTCAGCTTGGCAGTAAGCATCTTACTGTAACGCGCATTGTTTATTGTCGTGTCCCTTTCCTCATAATATTACAGTACTGGGCCTTGTGAGTCCCAAAAAACCGTAAGCATCAATTTTCCGGTGGAGGGTTGGCTGTTGAACTTTTTTTTGCAGGGCGAATTTGGATGTTTCCATTCCGTACTTTGCCGTTTACTCTCCGGCTCGTAATGATAGATCCGTGTTTCGTCACCGGTGGTGATTCTGTCTAAGAAGATTTGTTACCATAGCGATCCAAATGTTTTTGGCAGATGTCCAAGCGCGTTTGTTTATGCGACTGTGTGAGTTGTTTTGGGACCCGTCTTGCACAGAGTTTATGAAACCCATGTCTGTTGTAGATGAATTCGTAGTCAGAACCGTGAGTAATTTGCAGAAGATATGCCACTTCATCTATAGTTACTCCTCCGTCTAAGAAAACCACGCCACGTGCACGTTAATGTTTTCCTCATTTGTGGCGGTAAACGGTCTTCCGGCTCCTTCGTCGTGCGTAACACTTGTACGACCGTTTTTGAATTTTTCAATCCATTCGTAGACACTTCGTTGCGGCAACTGTACTGTTCCCGTACTGTACTGAAAGTCTTCGATGAATTTCGGCCCCTGATACACCTTCCGACCACAAAAAATGGGTCACTGAACGTTGCTCTTCTTTGGTGCAAACAGAAAGCGGAGCGACCATGATTAACGGGAGGGCAGCGATAATGGAACTAACTTAGCAGCATCAAACCTGCACAGACATAACAACAATTAAATCACGCATACGTCATCTACGAAACATGACAGTACTACCAACATAAATAAAAATATAACTAAATTGCGGATAATAATTGACTTACCCTGGTATATATATATATATATATATATATATATATATATATATATGAATGTCAGTGTATGAATTTGTAAAGTTTTTTTTAAAAACTACATTAACCACTGGACCGATATGAATTTAATTATATTTTAAATCCCGAATAACTCATTATATTTAAAAATTTTACACTAAAAATCATTCTTAACTAATAAATAATAAGAAATATTTTCAAAAAATAAGATGGAAAGATGAAACCGTACTACTAATTCTTATTGAAAAAAAAACAAATGATTAATATAAGTGTGTGTGTGTGTGATTAATATAAGTGTGTGTGTGTGTGTGTGTGTGTGTGTGTGTGTGTGCACTGCAGAAACTCATTCAGGATACCAAAATGAGCAAAAACATTTATATTTACATAAGTCTAATTTTTCTTTGTTTTTCTTCTGGACGCCATTTTGTTATATTTTTAAAAAAATTATTTTTCAGGAATGGATAAACCTAGTTTTATTAAATTTGGCAGATCTGAGACTAGTGTCTTATTTTATAAAATAAATAAAAAATTTCGTTTTTACCTCATTTTTCTTAAAAGTTCAGCGAGATATATTTTTGGACTTTATTCAGTTTCTTACAACAAAAAACATATGCAAGCACCAAATTTATTTCTCAATTTTTATTCCAAGAGTTTTTAATACGGTTTAATTTTCAAGAGAGACAGAAACCAGGGCTAAATATTTTACGAGTCGAACTGACTAGCAAACCGTTTACTGACATATTTTTATGAACTTTTAGATATTTTTGACTATAGAAACATCTCCTGAGAGATTTCAGTGCAATTTTAAACAACTTTGAATATATTTTTAGTTTAATTTAACATAGAAAATAACTTATTAATAACAAATATTAATAGAAAAAGAGAATACAATAAAATAATTATTCGATTTAAATTCTAACGTAATAGCTTACATAATAGATTACGGTATTAGATATTTTATTAACATTGGAACCGTTAAATCATATTGAATATTACATAGTATGCTTAATAATTATAGTAGTTTGTTAAGATTAACATAAAAATTATAATTTGAATTTAAATTTGTTTTTCAACCATGTCTAAATTAGTTTTTTTGAATTTGATTTTTGGTTATTTTGTTGTTAAAACGTTTTACTGAATTTTATTTAACAAACTGTATTGATATATAAACCGACGTTTACAAGAAGGTAAATTTGTTTATAATAATAATAATAATATAGCATGTTGGTTCAAACTATTCGAAGAAACTGGATCGGTTAAGAAACAGAAATCAACCGGCAGACCAAGTGTACCGCTGACTTGGAAGTCGAGAGTTCCAGCGTTCAAGTCCTAGTAAAGTCAGCTATTTTTACACGGATTTGAATACTAGATCGTGGATACCGGTGTTCTTTGGTGGTTGGGTTTTAATTAACCACACATCTCAGGTATGGTCGAACTGAGAATGTACAAGACTACACTTCATTTACACTCATACATATTATCCTCATTGATCCTTTGTAGTATTACTAGAGAACAAATCACCAGATATTAGATAAGACATAATTTTAAATGAAGAAGTGAAGAAATTTTTTTTATTTCATTTTACGTTGTTTATTATACAATTGAATGATATTTAATTCAGATTTTTTTTATAAATATTAGTGAAAATTATATATTTTGTTGCCCATTCTTTTTCTCATTTGAGATATATGTTATATATTTGCTATATATATATATATATATATATATATATATATATATGACTTCTTGTGTAATTCTGACGTCATTTAAGCCATGAATCGGATGGAAGGCTATTTGTCATTTAGTCAAAAGCCTTCTATACCATTCCTGTCAATCCGATCCCTTGGGACATCACAGATAAGGGAAACATATAATGATCCCTTGTGAAATTATAGAAGCATTCTATCTGACCCCTGTTTATATTTTATATTCATAAATGTTTATTTATTTTATCAATTTCTTTTAAATTTTGTTTTTGTAATTAAATATATTTTTATTAAATCGTCTTTGAATAATTTATATTGATGATTAATCCAGTAAAATGAAATTTGAAATGCAAAAATCACAACAGGTAATGACTAGGTGTAATATGTAAAGTAATAATTTATAATATTTTCATTCCAGATTTTCATTAGTTTAATGTTTATAAATGTATAAAGTTGAAAAATTAGATTTTTAACGGTTTTTCGCGTTTATAATGAAGATTTAAATTCTTATCGAAAAATCATTTTACGAAAAGTTTTAGATCTTTCAAAACCCTCAGATATAAGCCACGGTAGATTAAAATTCGATAATTTTTTATTGAAGTTTTTTTTTTGTCTTCAGTCATTTGACTGGTTTGATGCAGCTCTCCAAGATTCCCTATCATATATTGGAGCACGAATGTCCTGCAATAGCCGATTACTGTTAGATATTAATTCGGGATTTGTCTGAGGCTATTTATAAAAGAAAAACCATCAGAGAATCATTTTAACACAGGTACGGCCATGCAAAATTATAAATTTTACAGATTTTAACTATATTTTAACCTAATTTTTTTTGAAGCGTAATTTTGAAAAATTGTATTTATAGATCTTTAATATACGCAAAAAATGAATTGGTAACAAACGGTATCAAACTGTTTGAAACGGTTTGATACCGCTTACGCGGTATCAAAACTTAGAGAAATATTTTTTTTTTGTTTATCAGCGTATTTATATGTAATTCAATCTGTTTTTTTTTTTTTTATTACTTTTTTTTTGTCTTCAGTCATTTGACTGGTTTGATGCAGCTCTCCAAGATTCCCTATCTAGTGCTTAATCGTTTAATTTCAGTATACCCTCTACATCCTACATCCCTAACAATTTGTTTTAGATATTCCAAACATGGCCTGCCTACACAATTTTTCCCTTCTACCTGTCCTTCCAATATTAAAGCGACTATTCCAGGATGACTTAGTATGTGGCCTATAAGTCTGTCTCTTCTTTTAGTTATATTTTTCCAAATGCTTCTTTCTTCATCTATTTGCCGCAATACCTCTTCATTTGTCTTACCGCAGTAACTCTTCATTTGTTTTATTACTAATATATTTTTTTTCAAACTCTATGTTTATAGTCATTTTAATACAAATTTCAAGGCTCTTTCATAAACATTTTAGCCCGATTTGGTAAATGGTCTAAGATATAAGATCTCTTCAAACGCCATACATAGATATAAAACAGATTGTAACTGAAAATATTCTTAAAATTTTGTATATAAAACAGAATATATAATTTTATATACTAAGTAATACACATACATTTATATACATCATTATTTTAATTATACATTTAACCACTCATACGTCATACGGGTAAAATGTTAAGTTTAAAGTTATATATATATATATATATATATATATAGTTTAAATGTGGATTTTTATAAATAGAGAATTATTGCTGTTGTGTGGTTTTATTTTGAATCTCTTTGTAAAGGGATACGGTGCGCAGATGTATGTAACTGCTTTAGGGTTAAGCTAAAACTTATGATAAAATATATACTCCACAGTATATATTTATTATTCCTTTAACATTTATGTGTTTTTCTTTTTAGAATGTCTTTTTTGTTTTTACTAAAAAAAAAAAAAAAAAAAAATACTAATTTACTCCTATTTCTTATTTTAAAAATATTATTTAAAATTAAAGTATTTTATTTATAAATTATACTTAAAGTACGAAGTCTGTTCAAAAAATCACCGAATAGTTTTAATTATGCAACAACAGAGGTACGTAATGACATGCGGTTAGCAAAAATGTGTCCCACATAACCTCCTCTGTAACCACATGTTCTTGGATTTTAGATATCTCGTTTAGTTTTCATGTTATTGTTATATGACTGCAACTTGTTTAAATGTTATTAGCTGTTTTTTTAATGTACGATTTTCGGGAAAAAAGATACAACAAAAATTTTGCGTGAAACTGAGGAAAACTTTCATATAAACGTTTCAACTTCTGAAATAATCTTTTGGATATGATGTACTGGGTCATACGCAATGCTACGAATTGTTTTTACGATCAATTGAGGATGACCCTCAACCAGGAAGACCTTCGACTTCCAACTGATTACACCACGTTCAGAAAATCAACGATAACGTGCGTGCAAATCGCCGATTGACGTCAGAAAACTTACAAAAGAAGTTATCATCTCGATTGGATTATGCCATGATATTTTTACTGAAAAATTGAACGAGGATCGAGTTACAATAAAGTTTGTTCTTCTTTGTTGACCGAACAGTAGAAAGAACATCGCGTGGACGTTCGTCGACAACTTCTTAAACAAGCCAGTGACAATGAAACATACATGCAAAGAATCATAACGATTTTTTTCTTTTTACGAAATTAAAATCGGTGATGAAAGGACGCAGTTTCGAGACTATTGATGACATTAAAGCAAATTCCTCACGGATTTTATAAATTATTTCAAATTAAGCTATCCGAGACTGCTTCGTGAAGTAGAAATATCACTGGGAAAAGGGTTTGAATACGGGACGGTATACTTTGAAGGGGACCAGGATCAATAATCTGTAAAATTAATAATAATGATTAAAGAAATAAAGTTCGATTAGTTTCTGAACAATCGTATGTTTTGGCAAATTAAAGAATCGATACTCTCACCAAGATTAAAACTTCCATTAACTTATACATAAGTAGCCGCCGGGCCGGTGTTATAAACAGTTATATTTTTATCGTTAAAGTCGACCATAGTCGATCATGGCTTCGTTATCCCGGCCGTAGTCTTTTTTAGAGTAAATGATTTACATATTGAAGGAAAAATTTAAACCACAATTTCTGTTTTTTTTTTTGTCTTCAGTCATTTGACTGGTTTGATGCAGCTCTCCAAGATTCCCTGTCTAGTGCTAGTCGTTTCATTTCAGTATACCCTCTACATCCTACATCCCTAACAATTTGTTTTACATATTCCAAACGTGGCCTGCCTACACAATTTTTCCCTTCTACCTGTCCTTCCAAAATTAAAGCGACTATTCCAGGATGCCTTAGTATGTGGCCTATAAGTCTGTCTCTTCTTTTAACTATATTTTTCCAAATGCTTCTTTCTTCATCTATTTGCCGCAATACCTCCTCATTTGTCACTTTATCCACCCATCTGATTTTTAACATTCTCCTATAGCACCACATTTCAAAAGCTTCTAACCTTTTCTTCTCAGATACTCCGATTGTCCAAGTTTCACTTCCATATAAAGCGACACTCCAAACATACACTTTCAAAAATCTTTTCCTGACATTTAAATTAATTTTTGATGTAAACAACTTATATTTCTTACTGAAGGCTCGTTTAGCTTGTGCTATTCGGCATTTTATATCGCTCCTGCTTCGTCCATCTTTAGTAATTCTACTTCCCAAATAACAAAATTCTTCTACCTCCATAATCTTTTCTCCTCCTATTTTCACATTCAGTGGTCCATCTTTGTAATTTCTACTACATTTCATTACTTTTGTTTTGTTCTTGTTTATTTTCATGCGATAGTTCTTGCGTAGGACTTCATCTATGCCGTTCATTGTTTCTTCTAAATCCTTTTTACTCTCGGCTAGAATTACTATATCATCAGCAAATCGTAGCATCTTTATCTTTTCACCTTGTACTGTTACTCCGAATCTAAATTGTTCTTTAACATCATTAACTGCTAGTTCCATGTAAAGATTAAAAAGTAACGGAGATAGAGAACATCCTTGTCGGACTCCCTTTCTTATTATGGCTTCTTTCTTATGTTCTTCAATTGCTACTGTTGCTGTTTGGTTCCTGTACATGTTAGTAATTGTTCTTCTATCTCTGTATTTGAACCCTAATTTTTTTAAAATGCTGAACATTTTATTCCAGTCTACGTTATCGAATGCCTTTTCTAGGTCTACAATTTCTGTAAGTTTTTTTTAAATTGATACTCTTCTATCAATTAATTAAACTTATTTTGATTTATATATACATATTACCAGTGACGGCCTCCGTGGATCGAGTGGTAGCGTCTCGGCCTTTCATCCGGTGGTCCTGAGTTCGAATCCCAGTCAGCCATAGCATTTTTTTTAAGCTACATTTCCGTATCCTACACACAAGCTTTAAACTTATGTGGCGATATCATCAAGCAATGTATATATATATATATATTATCTCACGTAAGTTAATTAGGAAGTAATCTGTGTTCTTTGTCACCACTAATAGCGGTGTGGGTCGCTGGACAAGACAACTCATCCCGGAGATCGAACCATGGATAAGAAGAGGTTTTGTCAAGATGGATCACTTTTTTACGCAATTTTTCACCGGGCATGGCTCATTTAATAATTACTTAAATAAAGTAGGAAGGAGAACAGGCAAACTGCATGTATTGCGAAGAGATCGACGATACAGAACATACTTTCTTCATATGTGAAAGATGGGTCGCCCACAGATTTGACATGGCGATCGACGGGATGACTTCCGAAGCTATAGTTCCTTTCATGACTAGTCGGGAATTCAACTGGAAGAAAATAGCGTGTTACACCAGACAGATCTTATCGCAGAAAAACATCGACGAAAGGAGACAGGGTTTTTGATTTAGGTTAGGGAAGGGAGGACAGCCTCAGCGGGGAGGGCCGGCATGCCGAGGTGTGTCGGTTCCAATGAGCCGCAGGGGACTCTTGGAGATATAGTTTAGGGAATAATAGAATAATAAAACACAAGATATAGAGTAAAGACCTCGACATCACGTCATGACACTCCAGGTATGGCGTGATGTCTGAAAGGGGCATATAAAATAAAAGATTACCGGTAGGCCGACCTGCCATGCCAGTATATAGCTGGTAGGTGGGAAGGCCTATTTGAGTATAAAGACACCCCTGGTTTGGCGTAATACCAACAAGTCGGTCCGGCCCAGGGAAGATGAGAGAAAAAAAATCTGTGTTGTTTGTCTGGCGATTCTCAGCTTGAATGAATTAATTTCTTGGTTGAAGAACCCTTGAGCACGCTACATATAATTGCCTGGCAAAAACAATTATTTTCCAACAGTAATAATCCAGCAGCGTTTAGGGATTGTCCATGTGATTTGTTTTTAATGGTCATTGCATATGATATTCTTAAAGGGAAATGCAAACGTTTAAATTAAAATGGATGATCGTTTGAAATTACTGGAATCCTTGGTATGAAAACATCTTCTCCTATATTTTTTCCAGCAAGAAATGTTGCTTCTACGATGTTTCTTGATAAATCTTTGATATGTAGTCGAGTGTCATAAAAAAGTTGTGGTGGCTTCAGATTCCGCAAGAGCATAACAATAGTTCTTATCTTTAGCTTCAAGTGATGTGGCGGCATTCCGTTGAATGTTGATGGAATTCAAAAACTTTGCTGGATGCAGAACCGATTCGACTTGTTCCATTACAGTATCCATAGAAAGAAAAAGCTTTGTTGGTCCCGGAATGAGTTTCATAATATTATAGGACAAATGGTATTGCGTCGTGCGGCTGCACACGGCTCCATCATCTGCACCCGGCTCCTACTAAAAACAGTCCGTTGTCAATTAATTTACAGATTATTTAATTTTATTCTTTATTTTTTTTAACCATGTAAATAATCAGATTAATTAAAACTTATTTCGACTTCTATACATCTCGTAGCCCTGAATAGTGACCCTTTTAAGTAATGCGACCGCTAGGCAATAACAAACATAGGAGATAATTTAATACATATACAGGTTGATTCAAGAGGATAGGGCAATACTTTGACAACTCATTCTTCAGGCTAAAAATAAGAAAAAAGTTCATATAAAAATAGGTCCGAAAACGCTTCGTTAACGAGTTATACAAGATGAAAGATTTCTCCCGAGTTTCAGTTCTTCCGGGTAAATTAAGGCTTTCTGAAATTCTGGGAAGGTCAATTAAGGGGAAAATTCAATTCTTATGTTTTTTGAGCTGGGAAATCGAAAAAAATAGGTCGCAAAACTGTATTTCTCTTAGTTTCTAAGATATCCAATGTAAAACGCCAAAAATAGGGTCAAAAAACACATTTTTTTACGTTTGGCGTACAATAACGTTGTTAAATTGGAAATAAATCATACATTTTTTAAACATAAATTGTAGAGAATTTAATTATAAGAAGATTGATGTAAATAATGTCGACAGAAAACAAATAAAATTTTAAACATGTCTACTTTTATTAACAACAAAACAGATTAATTTTTAACAGATTGAAAAAACTTTTTCGAGTTACACTCTGTATAACTCGTTAACGAAGCGTTTTCGGACCTATATTTATATGAAATTTTTTTCTTATTTTTAGCATCTAGAATGAGTTGTCAAAGTATTGGCCTATCCTCCTGAATCACTCTGTATATACTTGTATATATCGATGTTGTTAAATGGTGAAAAAAGGGGAATTCTTTTACTTTTTTAGGTAGATTTCATCAGAAAGCTACCTACTGTAATGGATACCATGATTCGACTTCCGAAAAATTTTCGAAAATCTTCTCGTTTCACATCCCCCAGACTCCAAAATCCACTGTCAGCTCAAAAGTTTATATATATATATATATATATATATATATATATATATATAATTCACTTTCTTTTCGACACGATAACTGCCGTAATTTCCCGCCAATCATTTTAAAATTGATACATAAGATATAACGAACCAATGTCTCAGTCGATTTCGTTAACGGGCAAAATCGGACCATGGGGGGTGGAAATGGGGGGGGGGGTTTCGAAAAAACAAAATATCACTACAGCTTTCTTGTTAACTAAGATATCAATTCGTTTAAAATTCCTACTATTTTTTGGATAAGGTCAGCTAAAACGTTTATGTATTCATATATATATATATATATATATATATATATATATAAAATTTTGAAAAATTTTGAAATGTCTTCGCGTTTCACATCCCCTAGACTCCAAAACCACCGTCAGCTAAAACGTTTATACATATATTTCACTTTCTTGTGAACACGATGACTGTCGTAATTTTGCTCCAATCACTTTTAAATTGATACAAAAAACAACGACCCAAAATCTCAGTCGAGTTTGTTAATGGGAAAAATATTGCGAAATAAATGGCCTAGAATATTTATTTATATTCCAGGCCATTTATTTCGTAAACTATGGGAAAGAATAAAAAAAATGATTTTACATTATCGTATAACACTATCTATTTAAGATCTTCCAAAAAGATCCACGGTCATATTTGTGACTATATATCCAATGTAAAAATTTCTGCTCTTTTCATTGGTGGGATCAAAACTAGGTAATTCTATCTGAAAAAAATCGTGTTATTCTTGAACTTCAAGGTCAAGGACAGGGACCACACTAGACCAACCCACAAGCGTTATTCTTAATTAAGATTTAAAAATTTACCATCAATTCAAGACTAATTACGTCACTTCCCCTCTTGACCACCTTTATCTGTATCTTTTTTCCCCTAGTTACATTACCTCATCCGCTGACATAATACCCTTATAACTCACACCAACTTCATCCCTTCTCTATATTTTTTCGTAGCAGTTAACTCTACCATGATCTTGTCCATCCGTACTAGTTTTTTCATTCTAGATTTGTTTTCAATTATTTTCTATCTCCCCCGTATTGTTCTCTGTTTCCTTCTAATCTCTATTTTCATCAATTTTTTCATTAAATTTAAAGAAATAAAACTTTATATTATTACGTATTGAATTATTTCCTTATTCAGATATTTCATGATTTTTTTTTCACAATTTTATTTTATATTAACCCCAAAAAAAATTATATTTTTATTTTTTGTTCAATTAATAAAGTAATAAAACGCAACCCATCAATCACTCATTCATGAAATTTCAAAAGTCAAGCTTACTCCCCTTCTTGTTACTGAAATGGACTTGTCCAACATCTGATCATCGCGGCGACGCAGTAGAACACTACCGAACCACCGGGTTGGTCTAGTGGTGAACGCGTCTTCCCAAATCAGCTGATTTGGAAGCCGAGAGTTCCAGCGTTCAAGTCCTAGTAAAGCCAGTTATTTTTACACGGATTTGAATACTAGATCGTGGATACCGGTGTTCTTTGGTGGTTGGGTTTCAATTAACCACACATCTCAGGAATGGTCGAACTGAGAACGTACAAGACTACACTTCATTCACACTCATACATATCATCCTCTGAAGAATTATCTAAACGGTAGTTACCGGAGGCTAAACAGCAAAAAGAGAGAGAAGGTCAAGGACAAATCCACGTCATCATAAGGTATCTCCTCTACAATCTGAGTAACTTTTGTTTTTTTATAATTTTTTTTATGTTGTCCGTATTTTGAGATAAAATCACCTGGTGCGATTAATGAAACACCCGTATAAATTAATTAATTAATTATTATTTTTAATCAACCACCTTTTTTAATTGAAATATATATTTTTTGTTCTTTTGCTTTATTTTCCTTCCGTTTAAAGATTTTTAGTATTTTTTTAAAAGTTTATATTTCACATATAGAGCTATCAAAAAATGTATATATATATATATATATATATATGTATTTTTATTTTTTAAATTACAGATGCCAGAACTAATATATAAAAACCTTTTTAGAAAATTTTATTTTTTTTATTTTATTCTTTATTGGGAAGTAGAATTACTAAAGATGGACGAAGCAGGAGCGATATGAAATGCCGAATAGCACAAGCTAAACTAGCCTTCAGTAAGAAATATAATTTGTTTAAATCAAAAATTAATTTAAATGTCAGGAAAAGATTTTTGAAAGTATATGTTTGGAGTGTCGCTTTATATGGAAATGAAACTTGGACGATCAGAGTATCTGAGAAGAAAAGATTAGAAGCTTTTGAAATGCGGTGCTATAGGAGAATGTTAAAAATCAGATGGGTGGATAAAGTGACAAATGAAGAGGTATTGCGGCAAATAGATGAAGAAAGAAGCATTTGGAAAAATATAGTTAAAAGAAGAGACAGATTTATAGGCCACATACTAAGACATCCTGGAATAGTCGCTCGCTTTCACTATTCCAGGACAGTTAGAAGGAAAAAATTGTGTAGGCAGGACACGTTTGGAATCAAACAAATTGTTAGGGATGTAGGATGTAGAGGGTATACTTAAATGAAACGACTAGCACTATTAGGGAATCTTGGAGAGCTGAATCAAACCAGTCAAATGACTGAAGACAAAAAAAAATTCTTTATTGAGTGGGGGGTATTAAATTTTGAGAAAACTTTATTTAAGTAAATTTGTTAAGCTTAACTTACATATTAATATTTTTAGAAAACATTTTCTTAAAATTACCGTTTTCTAAAAAAATATATATATTTTTTTTCCTTTGACTACTCTTAATTTTTATTATAAATATCATGGAAAGTTATAAAATATTTTTCCGGTTTTTTTTTCTTTTAAACGTTGATAATATTATTTTATTTTCTTCTACAAAGAGAAAATAAAAAAGGTTTTTTTTCTAAATATGCTTTAATTTAAAATATATTATATATAATTTATACACTAAAGAGAGGAAAAAGAAGTCATTAAAATTTAATATAATATCAAATTATTTTCTTTATAAAATTCATTTATGCTAATTCAACATATGAAATGATTTTCTGTATGATAATCATTTATGTTCATGGGAATAAGGGATTAAATGATTTTCTTTACAAAATTAATCTATGTTAATAGAAATAACGTTTTGAATAATTTTCTTTACAACATTCATTTACAGTTTATTTAACGAATAATAAAAGCTTTGAAAGCTCTTTAATGATAACTTGTAAATAATTATTATTTAAATTTATAAATGTCTTTCAAATTGAGCGAATAAAATTGAAAAATTATGTTGGCAACATTGATTTTTTATTTAAATTTTTCGTCATTGTTGCCAATAGTTTTTGAAAAATCATCATGGAACTAAACAAGTTTCAACAACGTCTACAAATCATAAAAATTTATTATTGAAATATAGATAGAATTGATATGTACCGTGCACTTCGCGTTATTAATGGAGCGTATAATCAACCAAACAAAAGCACAATTAAACGTTTCATTAAAAAATTCGAATTGAATTATTCACTACATGATTTTGAAATATCAATTCACAAAAAAAATTACAGAAAAAAGAATATTTTTGATATAAGCGCAAGTTTTCGTGAAAATTAAATTTATCAATTTTAAATCGTTCACTACAATTGATCCTTTCTTAAAAGAACAACATGGCAAATTTTGCATCAAGTTCGTTCTTGGTCTATACTCATATAAGATTTAATTAAACCCAAGAATTAAACTCTATTATTTACATTTGCTGAATGGACTTTCTAGATCTCCTCAAAGTGGATCCAAATTTTCAACAAAAAAAAAATCGTTTTTTCAGATGGACTCATTTTTGGTTTCGAAGGGCAAAAAAGTCTGTGTTGGTCAAAAAGGCCAATTTTTTTTAATGTTTGTTATAGAAGAAAAACTACTTGATCGAATTACGCGCGGGAAAATGGGAAAAGGGGAAATTGGATACAGGGATAATAGAAAAAGAGAAAAGGGGGAAATGTGATGGGGAAAGGGGACAAGGAACAGTGGAAAAACGAGAAAGGGGAAAGTGAAAAAAAAATTTTTTGAAGATCCATAATGTTCAGTTTTTAATGTTTTATCATGAAATTTTGATAAAATTTTGTTCATTTAATCTATATATATATATATATATATATATATATATATATACGAGGTGCGACAATAAAGTAATGAGACTGATTTTTCTTTGCAAGATTTGGCAACCCTGCAGCTTGCGTAGGCACACCATCTTTGGCCTTGGTCTATAAGCTACTTCTAGTCCAAGCGGCACATTGATGCAACTGCTCAGTCGTGAGTTGTGTTGTAATAAGTGAACACATGTTTCTCGTCACAGAAATGAAACCGCAAAATATTGCGCAACGTTATGCCATTTCTTTTTGCGTTAAATCGGGTGAAAACGCGACGACAACTTACGGTAAGCTTCAGAAGGCTTTTGGAGAGGAGGTTATGTCAAGAGCTCAAGTTTTCCGGTGACATAAATGTTTTAGTGAAGGCAGAACGAATGTTGAAGATGAAGACCGCAGTGGACAACCATCAACCTCACGGAAAGATGTCAACTTGACCAGGGTGCGTGAAATCGTACGATCTGATCGAAGATTATCCGTGAAAATGATTGCAAAAGAACTCAACATCGATCGAGAAACGGTTTGTCTAATATTAACTAGTATGAGAAAGATTTGTGCAAAAATGGTCCCCAAAAATCTCACACAACAACAGCGAGAAACTCGGAAAAATGTGGCAGCCGATCTGTTAGAGCAAACGGAAATCAATCCAGATTTGTTGAGCCGTGTTATCACTGGCGATGAAGGGTGGTTTTTTCAATACGATCCAGAGTCAAAACGCCAAGAGACAAAAGTTCGCAATGGTGCTCTAAGGGATCACCCAGACAAAAAAAAGCTCGCTTTTCAAAGTCAAAAGTGAAGTGCATGCTTGTGTGCTTCTTCGATTCCAAGGGAATTGTTCATAAAGAGTGGGTGCCTCCTGGACAAACACTTAACCAATATTTTTATAAAGAAATTTTAGAAAGACTTCGTAAACGAGTTCTTCGTGTCCGTGCCAACATCGCTGATAATTGGATTCTGCATCACGATAATGCGCCATCCCTTACTGCTCTGTTAGTACAGCAATTTTTAACCTCAAAACAAATTTCAGTACTACCACAGCCACCTTATTCACCAGATATCGGTCCGTGCGACTTTTTTCTATTTCCAAGAGTCAAAATGGCGATCAAGGGACACCATTTTCAAACAACACAAGATGTCCAAAAAGCTGTGACGGGGGTCTTGGAGGATATTACAGAAGATGAGTTCCAGAAATGTTACCATCAATGGCAGAAGCGCTGGAATAATTGTGTACAATCAGAGGAGAACTACTTTGAAGGAGACAACATTAAACATGACTAAAACGGTAAGCAACATTTTTTTTTTTACATCAGTCTCATTACTTTATTGTCACACCTCGTATATATATATATATATATATACTCAAATATAGCAATAGCGAAGCATTGCTGGATCTGCTAGTAAATCAATATATTTAAATTAAAAACAAACAAAAATTTAAAAAAAGAAAATGAAGTCTGATTCGATGTGTCTTCCCCTTGTAAGATCCAAATATTTCATTAATTAAAATTTTATTGGGCTATAACTACGGAACCAATAAGTACCACTTATGATATATCGTTGAAATACTATCAATAAGGACTTTTATTGTAGTTATGAAAAAGTTCAAAATCCTAATTTTTATTGGATTATGGGCTTTTTTGGACACATTTTGGTTCAGTCAATTACAATCAAAAGAAAAGTTGTACAACTAGATGTTACAGCATTCCTAAATCCAAAATTTCAACATCTTATGGCTAATCGTTTTTGTGTTACACGAGATATATACGTACGTGCAGACGTCACACCGTAACTAGTCAAAATGGATTCAGGGATGGTCAAAATGGATATTTCCATTGAAATCTGAAAACCTATATTTGTCGCGATCACAGTACTTCCTTTACTTCGTACAAGGAAGTAAAAAAAAAATCTAAAAAACGTTATTTTTTATGTATTACATATTTTTTAACGGAATTTTTTTGTAATGTTTTCCTAGGTAGTTATACAAGTGACAAAAAATATTTGGGGGGGCAATATTGGATGCGGAGGATTAATCAAACTTTATAAATGTCAAATTTTACAATTTTTTGGGGGTTTATTTAAACTTTTATTATTGATAAAAGTATTAATAATAAACGTTTAGTAATATTACAATAAAATCTCATTATAACTAACCCCCAACTCTAAAAAAAATAAATCTTAGGTAATTTTTATTGAAATTTCTTTTATTTTTTTTTCTATTTATCATAGTAAATAAAGAAATATCAACAAAAAAATTCTTGGAAGGGGATTTTGCAGAAACGAGGAGCAGTAAATAAAAAATGTCCATTTTTTTTTTTTTAATTTAAAAAAAGTTTATTTAAATATATAATGATAATATTAAAATAAAATTTCATCATATATTATCATCGTTACAAAAAAGAAATCACAGATAATTATTTTCATGTATAAATTATTTTTTTACTACATAATAATAAATAACCAATGGCATGAAAGTATTACAAGTTTGATATCAGATTATATTTTTTTATAAATTACGAAACGGTTCCGTCTACTGATAAAATTAATATTACTTAAAACAGTCTTATTACCAGTTAAAATATATTAGTTCAGAATTTTTGATTTTACAAACCCTTTTGTAATAAATAAACCATAAAATGCCACCAAGAAAATTATTTGTAGATGAAAGCTGATGTTCCTTAATACGTTTACAACAAAATGGTTCATAATGACTTACAAATCCTTTACAAATCAACACCTTCCTCATCCTTTACAGACCTCTTCAAATATAAACTTTCCAAAGAACGACAACTTTCTGACGTGACTAAATAAACTTCCCGACAACAACTTGGTATTGTTCTACTTACCACCTTTCATACCATGTTATCATTTCATTCCATTTACCAGATATTTATTTGTTAATTTAAAATAAAAATAAAACAAACGTTCTTAATTTATGGGTATTTTTACATTTTTATTTTATGGGTATTTTTTTTTATTTCATGAAGAAACAAATAGATATTATACAATCAGTTAAGTACTAAAGGGTTCAATTTTTTATTGATTTATAATTCAGATGGTTTTGACGTGAAATATCTTTAAAATCACCTCAAAACATACGGGTACCAAAACATTAATTTGTAACGTAACGAAAAGGACTATATCGACCTGCCTTAATAACTCCTTAATTATTAGTCTCAGAGACGTAAATATAATACAGATTTATCATAAAAGAATGGTGCGGTTTCAGGAATTCATAGGAAGATTGTAGGGAAATTTCTAGATGTTATATTGGTATCCCTGAAAGCCTCCAACCCAAAAGTTTGTTTATCAGCAGTTGTAACCACAACGTCAGTTCTTATATTGTTGTTGCGTTGAGTTTAGTGAATTACTATGTTCTCGGATAAAGACAAATCAAAGTGTGTTTTATTGATGGCTGAATTAAAATCTGTAATTTTAGTTCAACGTGCGTTTCGACGTGAATTCGGAAGAGATCCACCCACAAAAATAATATAACACGTTGATTTAAACGATTCGAAGAAACTGGATCGGTTAAGAACCAGAAATCGACCGGCAGACCAAGTTTACCAGACGAAAAGTTTGAACTAATTAGACAATCGGCAATTAGAAGTCCAGGGACGTCCATCCGCCGTCGAAGCGTCAAATTAAGTATCCCAAAATCAACAGTTCACAAAGTTTTAGATAAAAAATTGAAATTTCACGCTTATAAAATCCAGATACTGCAGGAATTGCAACCCGATGATGGTGTAAAACATTACAATTTCGCTGTTGAAATGTTCGACAGAATAAGTGAAAACGAATCATTTTTAGACGATGTAATTTTTACAGACAAAGCTACATTCCATGTGAATGGAATGTATTAACAGACACAATTCAGGAATATGGGGCTCTGAAAACCCACACGCAATTATTGAGAAACAACGCGATTCGCCTAAAGTTAATGTTTGGTGTGGTGTGATGAAAAATCGTGTAATAGGGCCTTTCTTCTTTGCTGAAAAAACAATTAATGGAGTTGTGTATCTTGACATATTAATCGATTATTGCTTTCCCCAGTCGGATGAACTCGAAAACATTCATCGATTTCATTTCCAACAAGATGGTGCTCCCCCGCGCTTCAATGCGTCGGTCAAGGACGCTTTGAACGAAAAATATGGAGATCGATGGATAGGCTGGCAAGGACCCGTACTTTGGCCTCCAAGGAGTCCAGACCTGACACCTTGCGATTTTTTCTTGTGGGGGTACATCAAATGACTTGTTTATACACAAATAATTCGCGACCTAAACCGCTTAAAAAACAGGATTAATGAAGCAATGACAACGATTAACGAAGAAATGTTAACTAATGTTTGGAGAGAAGTTGAGTATCGTTTGGACATTTGTCAAGTGACTAAGGGCGCACATATTGAAATTTATTAATTATGTAAAAAAATGTTTGAGACGACAAATTTGAAAAATAAAAAACATTAATTGTAAGTAATTCTGTTTTAATTTAAACCATGTTCAAAACCGCACCATTCTTTTATGATAAACCTGTACATTTTATAACTTACATGATCAGCTCACCGATACAACTTTGAGTTTACGTCACTTGTGACTGGGTTACCGGGGAGGGGGCACAACACAGATCAGCCAAAACTGGCCCTCTCGCTCATTTCCATTCAGTGTAGCATACTACTTAGACATGATAGCGCGGTGATTCGTATGTTTATGTTTAGAATTTGTCGAGATAGATGGATTTAAGTAATAATAAGTATATTTCGGGCAATATTTATGTGTAAAAAATTAAAGAAAACGTGTAAAAAAGTATAAAAGTTCAATATATCAGCCCCGGGCAAATGCCAGCCGGGAATATAAATGACGCATATCGTGAGAAAAGTGAGATTATATGCTATGCAGTGGTACTAGAATGTCCAGTGCTGAGCCTGTTTTGGGAGCGTCGCAAAGCTGGCACAGCGCGTTCAGTGAACGACGCCGACGGGGCGAGCACCTCTACCTTTGCTTATTATGCCTTTTACGTCTCTTACTTATCATATCACAGACCGATGTTGAACAAAATTGTCGTCGAATATTAATCGAAATATTAATCGTCTGTTTTATGTTAAAATTAAATTTAGTACGCAGTCGATGTCTCGTTTTTATCTTAGTCCAATACACTAAAAGTGACTCGCTGAAATACAGACCGACCAATTTATCTGTAGAGCTGACAAAATGAAGGACTAAAATTTCCCGTTGTAGACTTTCAGTTTTGTTAAAAAAAAATACGATGGTGGCTCTCCCATTGGTCGCTGTAGCTCGGAGGAACTTCATTCAAGGTCGGTAACGTTTCACGTTAAACCAATCGACCGTGCGCCCCGACACAGCCCCACTCGATTTTTTCATCATAATTTTAACGTTGTTTTCATTTATTTTATCTGTTTTTATACGAGTATACATTACATTAACATAAAGAACAGTATATACAGAGTGTTTCTTAAATGGTGGACTGGCTATACTTTTTCGGATTCTACTTGAAAAAATAAACAAAAAATATGTTTAAGAAAAATGGCAATTTCTCCCTCGTTCTCCCCCTGTCAATCATTTTGTTATTTTTATATAAAAATGTATATTTCAAGTTCGAATAGACGAATCACTTTACTATTGGATAAACGTCTTGATAATAAAGTTTTAAAATTAGCAATAAATCAGGACTTAAATATCTTCACGAATTACAAAGGCGGCCATGTTTATTTTTCAATCCATTATATCTCCATAAATATTGGTTTTATCAAAATTTTTGTTATTTACTAAAATATTAATTCTTTTATTTTGAATAAAATGACATTTTATTATTTTAAATCAGTTAATAAACAGCCGAGGTTTGACAGAAAATTGATGTTGTAATTTTGTGTCTGTTTTCATGTCCTCCACTTTACATTCAATTCGATTAAATATTAATTGTTCTTATTTATTGTTAATTCTAGTATTGTAAATTATCATTAAATTAAGAAAAAATTTTCTCACAGTATTAGACCTAATAATTATGACACACAATTACAACATACATTTTTTCCTATAACTCAACTATTTGATAACCGATTTTCAAAAATAAAAAGTAATTTTTTAAAAACAAAAGGCTTAATATTTTAGTAATTAACGTTAATTTTGATAAAACTAATATTTATGAAGATATAACGGATTGAAAAATAAACATGGTCGCCTTTTTTTGTAATTTTCGAAGGTATTTAAGTCCTGAATTTTTGCTAATTTTAAAACTTTATTACCAGGACGCTTACAAAATATTAATGTAATTCCACTATTAGAACTTGAGATATAAATTTTTATATAAAAATAACAAAATGGTAGACAGGGGGAGAACGAAGGAGGATTTGCCATTTTTTTCTAAGGGTTTTTTTTTAGTTTTACAAGTAGAATTCGATAAAGTATAGTCAGCCCACTATTTTATATATATATATATATATAAAACTGTATATATACTGTATATAAACTGTATATATATATATATATATATATATACACACACACACACACACACACACACAGATTTTTCGGGACATTGATAACCTATTTTACTTGTGAAAATAATGGGAAAAAATGTGTAAATATATTTCATAAAATGCTTCGTTTGCGAGTTAGGTCTGGTGAAAGATTTCGCTCGGATTTCGGCTACCCGATGAGGTCGTACTAAAATTTTAAGGATATTAATTAAGGGGAAACCTTTAGTGATTTTGTATAGTTTTTTATCTAAAAGATAGACTAAAATAGGTCTCACAACAGTTTTAACCCACCGGGTTAGTCTAGTGGTTATCGCGTCTTCCCAAATGAGCTGATTTGGAAGTCGAGAGTTCCAGCGTTCAAGTCCTAGTAAAGTCAGTTATTTTTACACGGATTTGAATACTAGATCGTGGATACCGGTGTTCTTTGGTGGTTGGGTTTTAATTAACCACACATCTTAGGAATGGTTGAACTGAGAATGTACAAGACTACACTTCATTTACACTCATATATATCATCCTCATTGATCCTCTGAAGTATTATCTAAACGGTAGTTACCGGAGGCTAAACAGGAAAAAGAAAGGTGTCACAACAGTATCTTAAGTGTGTTTAAGAAATCTAGGTTTAAAACTAGTAATTTATGAACCAATTACCAATTACGGCGGCGATTATGATAAATTACATAATCCGAAATCAGTCTTCTTGGAACGAGTTGGCCAACTTTGTGAGGAATATTATACGGCGGAAAAATGAGAAGAAG